>NC_060274.1:27282105-27538748 GCF_021613505.1 Equus quagga
AGATATTCTGTGCTCTTGGATTGGAAGAATTAACATCGTTAAAATGTCCATACTTCCTAAAGCAATCTATAGATTCAACGCAATCCCTATCAAAGTTCCAACAACATTTTTTACAGAAATAGAAGAAAGAATCCTAAAATTTATATGGAACAACAAAAGACCCCAAATAGCCAAAGGAATCCTGAGAAAAAAAGAACAAAGCTGGAAGTATCACACTCCCTGATTTCAAATTATACTACAAAGCCATAGTAACCAAAACAGCATGGTACTGGCACAAAAACAGACACACAGATCAATGGAACAAAATTGAGAGCCCAGAAGTAAACCCACACGTTTATGGACAGCTAATATTCGACAAGGGAGCCAAGAGCATACGATGGAGAAAGGAGAGTATCTTCAATAAATGGTGTTGGGAAAACTGGACAGCCACAAGAAAAAGAATGAAAGTAGACCATTCCCTTACACCATGCACAAAAATCAACTCAAAACGGATTAGACTTGAAACCATGAGACTTCTACTAGAAAACATAGGCAGTATGCTCTATGACATTGGTCTGAGCAGCTTATTTTCAAGTCCCATGTCTGACCGGGCAAGGGAAACAAAAGAAAAAATGAACAAATGGGACTACATCAAACTAAAAAGCTTCTTCACAGCAAAGGAAACCATCAACAAAACGAAAAGACAACCTAACAACTGGGAGAAGATAGTTGCAAACCATATATCAGATAAGGGGTTAATATCCAAAATATACAAAGAACTCATACAGCTCAACAAAAAAAAAACCAACAACCCAATTAGAAAATGGGCAAAAGATCTGAACAGAGATTTCTCCAAAGAAGATATACGATGGCCAATAGGCATATGAAAAGATGCTCAACATCGTTAGCTATCAGGGAAATGCAAATCAAAACTACAATGAGGTATCACCTCACTCCGGTCAGCATGGCTATAATTAACAAGACAGGAAACAGCAAATGTTGGAGAGGATGTGGAGAGAAGGGAACCCTTGTACACTGCTGGTGGGAGTGCAAACTAGTGCAGCCACTATGGAAAACAGTATGTGGTATCCTCAGAAAATTAAGGATAGATCTACCATATGATCCAGCTACTCCACTGCTGGGTATTTATCTTGAAACACAAAGAACTTGAAAACACAAAGGCATAAAGATACCTGCACCCCTATGTTCATTGCGGCATTATACACAATAGCCAAGACTTGGAAGCAACCTAGGTGCCCGTCAAGGGACGAATGGATGAAGAAGATGTGGTATTTATACACGATGGGCTACTACTCAGACATAAGAAACGATGAAATCCAGCCATTTGTGACAACATGGATGGACCTTGAGGGTATTATGCTGAGTGAAATAAGTCAGAGGGAGAAAGTCAGATACCATATGATCTCACTCATAAGTAGAAGATAAAAACGACAAAAAAAACAAAACCCATAGCATTGGAGATTGGACTGGTGGTTACCATTGGGGAAGGGGGGAGGCAGGAGGGCAAAAGGGGTGAGTAGGCTCACATGTGAGGGGATGCACTATAATTAGTGTTCGAGTGGTGAACATGATATAATGTATCCAGAATTTGAAATATGATGTACATCTGAAAAAAATAAAAATTAAAAAAAAAAATCAGCGAGGAAGAAAGAGTGAGAGGGAGGGGTTCACTTAACAACTAATAGAGCCTGCCACAGACATGCAAAAGAACATCTTCAAATGTGGACAAGATGCACCCTTATTACAGAATACTGTAATGATATGTGATTTTAAAGGTTTTTCTGTAAAGTTCTGGAACCATGGAATTTGTGTCTCTCCACATTGGCCAGACAGCATAAGAAAAGGGACTCTCGTGTGGTGAGCATAAGTGAGATGCAGTCACATGGCAGCAAAGTAGAAAACCAGTAAGGAAAACTCTACTTATGAACGAATGTGGCCAATAGATGCTGGGAGCAGAAATATATCATGTTTATTTGTATTTTCTTTTTTGGCATTTGGATTCACCAGTGTTAGCCGTAAGCCTTAGTAAATTCCGTTAAGTGGAAGACCAGAAATATGGGTCAGAAGCAGAGGTGAGGGGTCCCTACCAGGAATCGTTTGTGAGGCATAACTAAGCCCTGGAGATTGGGGAAGAAACTGGATTCTAGGATTTATGATGGGTGGGGTGGGTGGAGTTATTGTTATTGGGATACTGCAGTAAGAGCTGACTTTTATCTGTCACTTTGAGTTCCACATAGATACACAAATAATCAAGTTTGGGAAAGGCTAATAGAATGAACTTCAGACGCTTTGTTCTGTGGCTCCAGTAGTCCCATTCCCCGTTGAAAAGAAGAATCTGAAAACTAGCAGGATGTCCCTTCTACTGGAAATCTACTAATAAAGGATGATAAAGTCTATCCAAACTAAGGAAGTCTAATTTTTTAATAGCTCATGATTATCCCTCTTTCTCTCATTCTCTGGTGTCACACATGCCTCACTGGGATAGGCAGGCAGACAGCTGGCTTTCTTTTCTCTTGCTTGTTCTTACAGAGTTGAGCTGATCCTAAGCATCCCTGGGGCAGACAGTCATATTGATGCCATGATGGGAGCTTCCAAGTCCACAGGATGTGAAGGAGGACACAAGGGTACAAAACTGACGGCATCACGTCAAGGGTCAGGGAAGAGACTATTTGGTGCCTGGTCCCATGTGGAAGCTTTAACACTCTGTGCGTGGAATTCTTCATCATTTCTCCAGTAAACTCCATCTGAATGTTTAATGTCAATGTTCATTTTCAACATCTCATTTGTTTTTGTTAGGAAATCTATATCTTCTGGCCAATTATAATGTTATTAATATCGTAAGGATTGAGTCAGATTGTATTTATTTCACTTATTCATTCACTCATTTCTTTATTTATTGGGTACTTTGCTGGACACTGGATCCAGACTAGTGAAAACGACAAATAAATTCTGCCCTCACAGAGCTGGAATTGTAGGAAGAAGACGTAGCACCAAGTTCAGCAGATATAAATTCATGAGAGTCTTGCTTATGCTCGCAATTTATTAAATTCTCTGCTCAAATGTTGCCTAGTCAAGAAAGGCATTCCTAGGCCAGCCTGTCTGGATTCTTAAATAAAAGTGATAATACAACTTGCTCTATGTTTAGTCATTAAACCGAAGTTATATATGGATGTACATTATATGTGTGTAAAACTCATGTGTTACATATATTTTATATGCATAAAATATTAACTTTTATATTTATATTAAATACATTGACATTAATTTTATATGTATAAAATAACTTAAACTATAATAAAATCTATAACAAAGGCTGGTGAACATTTGTTACTTTCACACAAACATGTATATTGAAGAACAGAGCACTCATAACAGAATATACAACAAGAAGATGAAGATCAGTATAATGCAAAAGAGTTCTTTTTTCCTGATAACATAAAATATTATAAGAAGTACTGTAAAATGCTTAAAGCTTTTATTTACCTCTTTTGTTGTTGAGCATGAAATGATAATGAAAGTAAAGGAAGAGAATATTAAATTTTTTTTTAAAAGTATACAGTTAAAAATATGTCCTTCTCAAAATAAAAAAAAAACATCTTTTCCTGCTAGTTATTAAATATTGGTAACTAGATATGTATGCATTAAAAGGTGAGTGTGATGGCTAGAGGGACCCACACTAAAGGTATACAGGGGGTTTTGGGGAGAAAGAGGAAAAATTTTAAAAAATCTTAAAAAAAAAGTGAGTGTGATACTAATATACCATCCAAAAATAAAAGCCAGCCAATAAACCATCACTACTCAAAAAAATCACCCATGGTCTTAAAGCTTCTGAAACAACTTTTATCCTCTAATAAAATATTAGTAAACTCATTTTCAGGTCTTTAGAATCTGTTCAGACTGATGAGTTTTGAGCTAATATATTTCTACCAAAATGTAATGGAAGGATATTTTGCATTTTTCTTTCACTGCATATTGGTTTTTTTCCTTTTTTCACTTGCTACCTGCTTAAGTAGGTCTTTTTTTTTTTGGCTATGCTAACTTGAAAACTAGAATTCCATGTCATTGTTTTTTTAAAAATCTGAATGATTAGTTCTAACTGATTAAGACCTATGCCCCTATTCTCCTCTGTAAATTCCTGAAACTTATCAATGCCTAGATATTTTTCCACAAACAAAAGCATTACTTTAAAAGTTTTTTCTTCTTTTGTTCTTGACATCTACTCTACACCCAACAAGAAGTTGTGTGCTGTATTTTAAGGAGAGTTTAAAATTATGTTGTCCTTGACTTTGTAGACAATGAGACATTTTGGTAAATAATTTGTTGCTCTTTCTTTGATGCGTCCAGCCACATCCCGGACTCCTTCGGTGAAGAGTATTTTCAGGGAGCACCTTTCACTACAACACTTTTGAGGCTTTTTATACCCAAGAACGTCTTTACTCCCACCTCGTATTAAAAACATTTACATGCACATAATACTCTTGGTTCAATTTTTTTCCCAGTGTTTTGAAAATATTATTCCACTGTGTTTTGCTACCAGAGTTGATGATTAGAAGTCTGGTGTCAATCTGATCTGTGTTTCTGTGGGAGTGATCTGATCCTTTTCTTTAGAAGATTTTAGAATTTTATCCTGGTCTTTAATCTTTTGAAATTTCTTCTTAAAAAATGTGTCTAAATATACGAAAATAAACACATACCATGAACATGTGAGTGGACTAAAAGAATAATATCGTGATCAGGCAAATTTTACTTGAGAAATCCTAGATATTTTCAACGTTAGTAATCTCTTAAGGTTATTCTCTTCATTGACATAATAGAAAAGCATATCCTCCTGGTCCTTTAGATTATGAAAACACACTTTGTAAAATTCAAAATGAAGCTGATAAAATTCCTTATTAGTCTAGGAATAGAAAAAAATTTATTTAACATTATCAATGAAATCTAGCAGAAACTAAGAAAGGTCAGATGTAAGAATCATGCCTATTAAACCAGACTCTAGACAAATATATTCATGTATCATCTATGATCTTTTTAGCTGCAAATAACAAAATGGAAATTAAACTTGCTTAAATGATAGGAAAATTTATTGACTTTAAAAACTAGAAGATGGGATACAAGTCAGGCTTCAGGATTGGCTTGATCCAGTAGCTCTGTCTCTATGTTTTTATAATTCACTCATACGAGATATCTGTGTTCATTTCATTCTTAGGCTCCATATTTTTCATGGTGGAAAAAAATGGATGTAGCATTTTCCAGACATCTGACACCCCTACAAGGATATCCAAAAGAAAAGGATGTATCTCTTTTGGTGGATCTCTTTTAAGACAGAAGAAACTTCACGCCCAGAATCCTCCAGCAAGTCACTGTCCATTTCTGTGGTCCCCGAATTAGTTCATGTGCTCAATTTCTATTCTCCACTTTGGCTAAGGGTAACATCATGATAACCGGCTTCAGCCTGAATTATTGGACCTTCACGGCTAGTGTGACGGGATTACTCTTGACCAGTCAAAGCTAACTCTGAAGCCACGGTTGGGTCAGTTCTCTCTGAAGCAAATGGGGTGCTTTGGGGAATTTTGAATATCTGATTTTAAAAGTCAAGTCATCGATTGAAAAACAGAGCAGGTGAATAGCTGCCAATAGTGGCCTCTACATTCCCTATCATCAGAGGTATTTTAAATTAGATGACAAGCCCTAGACGATTCAAAATTACCATAAAAAGAAGAAGTAGAAGACACAAATATTGGAGAGAAGTAATTGGAAGAAGATGCCAAGTTGTCATTTTATCGTATTGTCTTATAAGAAATAAAATAGAGCTAACTGAAAAACTAGACTATTGAGTAAAATGACTCAGTACCAGACCAACACTAGAAAATTACTTTCCTACACATAAGCAATAACTGATTAGAAACTGTAAAAAACATCCCCTTCACATATTCATAATAGTCACAAATCTCTGTTATATGTTTAGATAAGTCACATAATGGGCAGGACCTACACATCTAAACAAAACCTCACTAAAGGACCTAACCTGGATAAAGGACTACCCCTGGATAGCATGATTAAATACTAACAGTTTTACAAAATAAAACATAGAGAACACCAAAATGGACCAAAGCATTCCTCAGCAATATTTCTTCAGAAAAAGCAAGAAAAAATTGTATGATCTTATTGTTTTTATTTATATATGCCTTAAAGAATAGGACAAGCCGTCTCTCTGTTTCTGGTTTCAGTTTGCAAGTTTTCAGTTTTATCCAACGTGCTGCAAAGATAGAGTTTACAACATCTAAACAATGGAAGAAGAGTTCACAGTTTTCTGTGAATCCTGGAAATTATCGAGTTCAGTGCTCATTGACTATCTGAATACTGGAATTATCTAGGATCTTTAAAAATTATTGGTGTTCAGGTCCACACAGACCAATTATATCACATTTCTGGGAGTAACACCAGGCCTCTGGAATTTTTTAGGGTTTCCCAGGTCATTCCAAAGTAAATCTAGAGTTGACAACTTTTGACTAAATTCTCCACCACGCTTTTTATGATGATGGTAAAGAGCTGCAGAAAAGAAAGAAAACAAGAGCATTTGTCTGGAAATTTGGAGATAATTGTTATAAATTGTTGGACTACAGAGAAATTGATGAGCAAAGCATCTTAACTGTTCAAAGACAGTGAGCTTTAGAAGACTAAACGTTTAGAGGAAAGGACAGAATGCTTTGGAATTCAAGTATCTTTTCATTCTCATAAAAGTATAAAATTGCCTAGAAAATTAATTCTATCAGTTGACTGTGTTGCCGTGAGAGATTCTGTGGAAGATGTGGCCGTGCCCTAAGGCTGAAGCGGAAATCCAGTCTCTGAACAGACTCAGAAGGAGGGGAGAAAGGGTACAGCCCAGAGTGGATGACTAGGAGGTGGGGAAGTACGACAGGGACAGATCCAGAGTGAGAAAGCTCAGTCACAATGGAAAATCGAAAAGCAGACTGAAAAACAATTGGGGCCAAACCTGAGATTTCATAACATACTACGTTTTTCTTTGTTTCATCCCTGACCTTGCAGTGCCCCAGAGACAGCAAATGCTGTGTCCTAGGCCTTTGCCCAGTGCCAGTCCTTTAAGATATTCTCTGCTTTGCAAATATCTAACATCAACTGTGGAGCATCTGAAAACAACTTAAGATGTTTTGCAAACAAGAAATTACAGTGTCTCTTTCTAGCACGTTGTTGCTATTATTATAAGGCTATTTCTGAAATTCAAAGGGCTTGAAAATGTTGAAATACTATTTAACATAGAGTTCATTTTAAGCTGAATCTTTTCAAGTTGCATCTTAGCAGGCAATATTTTCTGTTAGTTGATTCTGAACATGTTATGCATCTGGAAAAGTTTATTTTAAAATAAATTTGGAAGTGTTCTTATGTATCAAATTTCCTTTTCAGTAATTCTTTTTTAGTAATATATATTTTTGATTTAGTGCCTTTAACTGTCAATAACAAAAATACTTGCAGGTGGGTTGGGGTAGGATAAAGGAAAAATTGCAGAAATCATTATTTCAAGTTGCAAGTGCTATTTAACCATTTGAGTTTGGTAAAGAAATATTTTCTTACAAAATTTTATTTTTTAATAACCCTAAAATTTTCACACAGTATACTATATTAGAACTCTTTCTAGTATGGAAGAGTTTGCCAATTTCTCTACTTTGTAACAATATAGACAAATATATTGGAGACTAGGATTTACTCCTCTACAAAATATTAAACCACATTTATAAGAAGAAAAATTTCCTACTGACCTATTTATGCCTCTTTACCCAGTGGCATTCAATAATTTACCAGATACTTTATGCTTCCTTTATGCAGAGGTTGAATGTTGTCTTAATAAATATAGTCAGTGTCTCTGACGTTAAAATATAAAATATGATTTTATAGAGAATGTTAAAAATATTTAAGTTTTCATAAATTCTAATTTATTTTTAGCTGGTGCACCAATCGAAGGTCTAATGAATCCCTGTGCTACTGAATTGAAGTTCTACTGAAGATCCCTAATGCCCTTTGGACTTGCCAAGCAAACCCTAGCCCACCTTGTATATTAAAGGCCAGGGAGAAAAATCTAAGCCCAAATTTTACAACTGCTCAGATCCCAAGACAACTTCCATAGGCAGCAGAAGAATGAATTTAAGCCACATTTCTGTCCCCTGCAACCATGTTGATAGCTAAAACTGGAAAATTCTGACTGACATCCGCTCATGAACACCTCAGAGAAAAATACTCGGACAGCAGTAGTCTGGAACATCTCACACCACAAGCTGTTCAATGCTTGTGGACACACAAAATTCTCCTCCTCCTAGCTTTGTCCTTGGTCTTTGACTGAAACCATTTTAGACTTCCCCCTCAGATCTTCCCGTAAAATGTAGTTTTACCTGGAACATTGTTCATTTTTTTCTCATCATAATATTATTAGCACAGGAAGGTACTTCTGTATAAAGGTTATGGGAGTGTTGCTAAAAGAATCTAAACCATAGGTGATCAAACTCTTAGTTTACTTTTGGGTCATCTCAATTTTGTGGTCAGTGCAATGTAAATATTTTTCAATTTCTCCTTGTTATAGCTGTCACTTCGTGAGGTATTATAGGATGAACTGAGTACCTCCCTAAAATACGTTGGAGTCTTGGCCACCAGTACACCAGCATCTGACCTTATTTGGAAGTAGGGTCTTCCAGAGGTAGACCAGAGGTTGAATAACGCTATTTAGATGGCTCCTATCCAATATGGCTAATGTCTTAATAAAAAGGGGAAATTTGACACACAGAGAGCCATGCATGGGGGAAGACCACATGAAGACCAATAGGCAGAAGACAGCCATGTGCCTGAAAAGACGCATCTACAAGCCAAGGAATGCCGGAAGCTAGAAGCAAGGATGGATTCTCCCTTGGTGCCATCAGAGACAATAGCATGGCCTGGATGGCACTCTGATTTTGAATTTCTCGTCTCCAGAGCTATGAGACAATAAATTTCTGTAGTTTTCAGCCACTCAGCTTTTGGTACTTTGTTAACAGCAATCCTAGGAAACTAACATATGAGATTTTCGTTATCTCTGCACAATCTCTTAAATTTCCTCGTTTCACACGTTCTATTTTTCAAACTCACTCCGCATATTAGAATCATAAAACACTGTCTCATCCATTACGGTAAAGACACCTCTGATCATTGCTCCTGTATACGCATGTTAAAAACATGGCAGACGTGTCGATTCTGTCAAAATAATATTCTTTCGTGTCACATTTCATTGTGTGGAATGAAGTTGTTAGCCATTTACAGCAGCAACTGATCCTCAGCTTTAGTCAGACCCCTTGTCCCTTTCACATTGAAGGAGACCATCTACCCAAAGCAACCTGGGTGGGAGGAATGCTCTGGAACACCAGAGAAAATTACCGTTATAGTAGAAGCAAATGACATGAAAAATATTCCATTGAGAGTTCCTTCTAACAAGCCCCTGTGGATTTATGTCTCTTGTCTCATTTTTATATTACTGTTATTCTAGAATAACCAAGAATGGAAATAGAAAGCAATTTGCTTAAAACTTCAGTTATCCGGAAACCAGCTTAAGTAACCAGTTCTAAGTTCAAAAAGTTCTAACAGAAAAATTTGTGGACTTAAAATACATTACCCTAAATGCATGCACCCAGGTGAGATGCACATCCCTTGGTCTCTCATTCAAAGCCTGTGCACTTTTAATTTATGGACGATTCTACAAGCAAAATCCACTCATTTTCAGATCAACTACATGGAAAGGTAAGAAAGTCCTCAAATTGAATAATTTCATTCTATTTTTGAAGCAATGCAAATGCATTAGAGAACATTCGGCATATATAGAAAAACAAACACCAATAGATTAAATTGCCTTTAAAAACACCTATTAGCACTTTTAAATTCTGTCTGCATTTTTACCTGTGTACACATCTGTCGTAATAAATGCCGTATGTTTGTAACATGTATTCTTTCTCCTTTACTATTTTACATTATATCAAAGATATTTTCCATGCCATTACTTGTTGGCCACCACAACCATTCTAGTCTATTTAATTCCATTAAAACTATAAATGAAATTATGCGTGGGTGTTGTATCAAGTATCTAAACAGACAGCAGTACGCAGTGGCAGATGGAACTGTGGCTTGGAGGGACAAGGTGAACGTCCCTTGAAAGTTAACATGTGACCTCTAACACAATCACACAATGCTTCTCAGTAGCTACTGGATGATTCATCGTAATTCTGCGTGGCCAGCGTCATTCCAAATGCTTGAATTCTGTACCTCTGAATCTGCCGTTTAAGAAGTCAGAAAAGCATTCAGTACGCCAAACACTTGAGTCTCCTTTGTAGAATGTTTAAAATTAAGGTGAGCTTTAGCTCAGAGTGGGATCTTTCAGATATGGAAAATGAACTCATGAACCACACATGTGGTGCTTGATTGGAGCAGGTTAATCACGTGCTACACCTGGCACCCAAACATCCACTCCTGTAGTGGGCAAAACCCTGATGGGCCAATCCATACACCGGGCGAAGAACCATGCACTGATCTGGTGGAAAAATCCCTGCTGGTGAGGAAAGATTAATATGACCCAATCCGCAGGATTGCATGAGGTCCATCCAGTTGTGAAAACTGCTCCATTTTGTATTGAAACTAGATTTTGAAACTCCTCTGGAAAAATTAATCTTTCTTATAAAACAAAAAACAAAAGCAACAACAACAACAAAAATCAATCAATAATGTACTACTCTAATCATTAAAATATTTTGGTTGACTTTTTAAAATACATAGAAACATGTATTTTCTTCTTCTCCTAACAACAATCACAGGTGACTAGCCCTACTTAAACATAAGCCCCCATGCTAACTATTGGATTTGCACTAATGGTAAAGAAAAGGGAAATAATATTTATTTTTCAGCAGCTTGAAATGAGTTAAATTGACACACACCACTCAATTTAATCATTATAATATTACTATGAAGTGACATTACCTCCATTTTACAGATGACGAAACTAAGTCTACGATGAGGACGCATGGCTAGTATATGGAACATCCAAGATTAAAATTCTTATCTTACTCCAAAGTCTGCGTTCTTCAGCAACATACTATACTGCTTCCTTCTTATGTTCTACTAACCGGACAGGTCTTTCTGAAGTTCGGAGAACCACACAGGATCTTTCAAAGCTAGTAAGATACCTCTTTTTTCCTTCCCCATTTAAACTTAGCATAAAGCAAAAAGTCAAGTTGAAACTACTTCAGCTGCCCCTGTATGTCTCTCAAACCCATCAAAATACAGTTCTCACCATCTACTCTCTAAGGTCCAGAGGCAAAGAAGAGGAAGATAAGAAGAGGAGTAAAGGAAAACAGTAGAAAGAATAGTGCAGTCGACAAAGGAAACAGGATACAGAGGAAGAGGAAGTAGATGAGAAAAGAGAGAAATACAGCCCTTCATGCTGCACTTTCCACCTACTGTATTGGAGAAATACACTTGTACAACCACAGCCTGGAAATCACTGATGGGGGAAAGTGTGTGCACACCCTTGCATTTCATCCGTGCCATTTTTTAGTGTCTTGGGCTGTTTGGAGTCCTTCAAAATTTCTCAATGCTGACAAAATAAATAGAAAAAGTAATTCTAGAATTTAGAGGAAGACAGATGAGTCACAGATTGCGTACTTCATCAACTGTCATCTCAGTTTCAATTTTTCTGCAGGACAAATCTTCAAGGAAGTTGGCCTGTCTTCATATCCTGACTTCACGATCTCTGTTGCATTTGGTATCATAAAATTAATTTTTAAACAGAGCAAAAGGAAGAGCAAGTGCATACTGTCACTTTGTGGGCTGGCCATGGAATTTGCCCTTATGCCTTTGCAAGCTCATTACTCCTCAATACTTGCAAAGTCCACTGATGATTGGGACTCTACTTAGTCCAAAAAGTAACATATTTTGTGTTTTACACATTTAAAAATAATCTAAGACATTAACAATACTTTTAAAGCATGACAACTTAACCTGAAAACAAATGTCAAGGCTATTATTCAGTATACTCCAGTATTTGGGTTCTGCACCCAATTCCAGTTCACTGGGGAGTTGGGTGGCATCCTCTACACCACCAAGCAATGCTCCAGACACCGGGAGGTATACCACAACTCATTTCAATTCTGACACTATCTACCCAGAGGTAGTATCAGATTCCACAGGTAAAGGGCTCAGTCCCACAACATCACCCTACACTTCAGATGACAATTGCAAGCCTAGGTTGTGATCAGTGCTTTGGACCAATGGGCCACAAATTGGAGGTTCCCACGATCCCCTCCAACTCAGGATGCCAACGACAAATGCAGGTTGTTACCTGCACTTCTGACTGACTAGCTGTATGTCAGAGATTTCCATGACCTCCTCCTTGGGTTGGTCTAATTTGCTAGAGTGGCTCACAGAACTCAGGAAACTCATTTACCCATTAGACAGCTGGTGTATTATAAAAGGATATAACTCAGGAAGAGTCATATGGAAGAAATGCATAGGGCAAGGTATCGGGAAAGGACACAGAGCTTCCATTCCCCCTCTGAGCGAGCCACTCTCCCCAAATCTCCATGTGTTCTCCAACCTACAAGTTCTTTGAACCCCGTCCTTTTGAGTTTTTATGGCGGCTGCATTACACAGGCATGGGTGATTAAATCATTTGCCATTGGCATCCAGTTCAACCTCTAACCCCTCTCCCCTCCCCACAGGTTGGAAGGTGGGACTGAAAGTTCCAACCCTCCAATTACAGGGTTGGTTCTCCTAGCAACCAGCCCCCACCCTTAGATAACCTGGGGGCTCTCCAAAAGCCACTTCGTTAACATGACAAAAAGCACCATTGTCTCTCTCATCACTTAGGAAGTTCCAAGGATTTTAGAAGCACTGTGTTAGAAACGGGTACAAAAGCCAAATATGTCTTTCTTGTTATAAATCACATCCAGCAAAGATGCAGGATTCAAGGTCTATCTGTGACACTTGGTTGTGCTGGGTGACAGGTGGCAATTCACTTAAGCTCTCTGTGTTTCAGTTTTCTATATGTAAAATAGAAATTCCTAGGATTGCTGTGAGGGTTAAGGAAGATGATTCTTGAAAAATGCCAAACATTGTACGATCCTACAGAGAATGCATTCAATAAACGCACTTGGCACTGCTTTCATGTTTATTATTATTACTGGCATAGCCAACGTTGAAATATCCGAAGGAAACAAGCTCACCCGCCCACAGACGTCCAGAAGTATGCGGCCCCTGTGCCATTTAGCATAGAATTTTGATTACTCCAATTTGTTAATGACCAGCTGGGTTCAAAACTGCACATATACACAAGTTAGGAGGGGTAAAATGAAATTATGAATTATTTGTAAAACATTAAAGTAAAATGCATTTTGTATGTGGTGTCTGGGCATTTGAGAGGAGATTCTCAATTTATGCTGTCAAATAACTGCCTGAATGACAGTTCAGGGACAGAATGGTCTAATAACCCTGTAGACGCCGGAGAAGCTGCGTGCAGCTGTTACCACGGAAAGGGGACCATCTTCTCACCTGAGACAAAAGCCAATCGTTCAAAAGGGAAGATGGCAGCAGAGAAAGGGCATTTCTTCAGCCATAAGCTAGTTAATCAGAATATGGTGGACTAGCATACTAAAGAATCATCTTAAGGGGGGCACAGAGTCTTGAAGTAGCTATATAGGCCAGTGGGCTGTAGGGGAGGGGTTAGGAATGTTGACCCTCTGGTGTTACAGACTGGCAGTTGCCACACCAGCTCTTTCAGTTTTCATTGATGATGGCTACCAGCATAGACTCTCTGTCCAGGTTCATCACATTCCTAAGAAACTCAAAACAACAAAGTTATTGACTTACGGCAGCTGGGAGGTAATGCACCAGCAGGGGTCATAAAATCGACAGAGCAGGTGGATCTCCTGGAGGGTGCAAATCCAGCTGGGTTAGTTAGCCAGAGCTCATTCAAACTGACAATATGGTCTTTTTTCTACAATATGGCTTCCCTTATGTCAACCTTGTGTGGAGCCAGTGTCACTTGAGCCTCTTAGGACCATTGGGGGGAAGCCTGTGGGTTGTCCTCACAGAACATTTGTGATCTACCTCTGGAAACATACCTGGAATTGCTGCACTTCTATGTTATTTGCAAATCACTGTTGATGCAACGAAAAAGTGATACACTACAAAGTTATCCTAAAGAATGAGGGCTTTCATCCTGGAATAAAATGCAATTTACTAATTCAGGATGTCTCTTGGACAGCTCAATAATAAGCCCAAATTATGAAAATATCTTGAAGGCAAGCTTTCTAGTTCATATCAGCAATTTCCTTCCTCATAGAATGAAGAACATTAATACACTAGTAATCACAAAATGTTATATCTGCATGACTATGCAACCACTAAAAATTCATGTTACTACTGTATGTCAAACATCATTCAATTAAAATTTAGTTTAACATATTAAATAAAAACGTACTCCAAGTTTTCTGCCTCTGGCTTGCTAAATGACGGTCATGTTACCAATCTGTGACAACAGATTATCCTAGAAATGTTGAGATCCACAAAAAAAGATGTTAAAGGGCACTATCATCAGAATTGGATTGTGGTGCATCCTTCTACAATTACTAGAAATATCCGGGGAAAATCGTTACAAGGCCATTTGAGAAAGTTCTCAAAAGTGAATTAAAATTTAGTGTGGGTATGATCGCTTGCTGAGCGTTTCTGAAGAATCAGACTGAGGCTTCTCCGGGTGAGGTAAAGCTCCACTAGGCGTGCTATTACAACAAAGAGAACAAGCAAACTCTTCAATCAGTAATAGCCATATACTACACACGTTGAAGGGAAAAAACCCTGGCACTTGTATCACTTCAGTTTGGGCACCATAAAGTAGGAAAAAGAACTGTGCCCTAATGTAAAGGGAAGTAAGACTTTCATTTCAAACCCTCCTTTTAAATCTCCCTTTTCGTCAGATTTAAACTTCTACTTTTTCAGCTGCTTTTGGTCTTTTACGTTGCCAACATGATCTCTTACTTTTAAGATGTAATTATCTTCCCAATTTTTTTTTAAACTTCTGAGTTATCTATTTTATTCCATTGGAAAGAAGTTGAAATTGAAGTCAAATGCCAACTTTCTCAACAAGAGTTTCATAACGTAATGGTTTGGTCTGCTTAATTTACTATGGATCAACAAAAAATCTCTTATTTATTATTCTCTAATAATGCAGTTTAGATAGCCAAAATTAGTAAACTGGACATCTCTCTTTCATGAAATTATTTCCTTTAATTTAATTTATGCCTCAGATACTCCTATGTTTAAAAATATCACAGTTAATCCTTGTTATTGCACTCGAAAAAGTTTAAAAATTGCAAATACAAACTGTTATTAACGTTTACCGAAAAAGGGGAAAAAAACCCAAGTGCTGCAATCGCTATTATTTGTAAATGTCCTCTGGGTGTAAGGTGGATCATTGTATCTCGATTTTACCTCTGCATCTGTGACCAATTTGTTGCATTTGTTGTAACTTGGTGTTATTAAAGTTGTGTCTTGGTATCAGTTCCCACTTGCGACCTCTAACTTTGCTCTTGCAGCGGCCAAAGGCTGCAGTGAAATCTTAATTCACCACTTAGGACCACGCTCTGCTGGTCACAAAGAGAATCACTGAGGAGACGAGAGAGAAGTTAGTGCAAAGTCACCGTCTATATTACTAAAATAATTCTGGAAGTCAGATATATAACTATATCTGTGATGGACAACACCCTATTAGCATCATTATGTGTAATTTAGATTCATAGCCTTTAGGACATATGGAAAAGAAGAAAATACTGGTAGGCATCATCGGCTTTTATCTGTTAGCTTCTAACTACGCATTATAATAAGAGTAATAAAAATGTATTATTCCTAAGAGCTGAATCCTGTGATGTATAAAATAAATTAAGATTATGTCATAAACAAGCTTTCCACAGATCTTTTATAGCAACCTTCAGTTTTCCAATAGGTGACCATTTGCAGCAATTCGTGTCAACCAGCGGTCTCACACACTGAGGGTGCTGCCCCACGGCTGTAGGGGAAGTGAGTTTGATGAAATACAAATGGAAAGTGTAGCAGAAAATTCATCCCACAGCAAATGCCTTCTAGACTGTAGAAAGTGTTCTGACAGTGGGCAAAAGATTTTGGGATTCTGAAGGTGAAACTCTGAACCTATACGGAAGGACTCTACTGAGCACCCAAAACAATTTAGTGGCCATTCAAATCCCTTCGCTCAAAGGCTAACCTAAACCTGGAATCTTGGAAGCTCGATTGGAGTTGGGGACTTGGAACACTATGCAGCCGGTTTGCAATACCTGGCATCAATAATATTTGTTTGCATTTCCCTAGGGTTTGTTGAATTCCAAGAGAATATTCTGTCCACTGCATATTTATTAGGATTTGAGAGTTGGGTAAGTCTAGCTAGAGTAAAACAGTAGCATCCAGACTTTCACAGAACATTGAGCTTTTAGCTAGAAAATATGATATCCTGCAATGAGTGCAATATTGTGATTTATAAGAAATATATATTTGGTCATTCACAAGACCAAAATATATTTTTCATATATATTTGATCTTTGTCCATGGCTCCTGGTTCATAGCTCTCAAACTCTTGGAATTTCCTGAGTGATGAGAGCAATAGTAGCATCTTTTGTCATAGCATTTGGTCTCTTGTCCTCTTGTCCTCAGTTCCTGAAATCTCTTCACAGCCATAAAGGTCAAATGGGTGTCTTGTTTTCCATAACACGCCCCTTTCCACTACAACTGGATTTATGTTAATGAGGTGACTTTTGGAAAGCACTTAAGGATGGGGCTGGTTGCCAGAGGAACCAATCATGAATACAATGTGATGAGAATGTAATGATTTCCAAGGAGGGGAGAAGGGCTGGAGGTTGAATCAATCACCAATAGCTAATGATTTGATCAATTGTGCCTATGTAATGAAGCCTCCATAAAAACCCAAAAGGTTCAGAAAGCTTCCAGGTTGGGGAAACAGAATCCTTCCCCCTGCCACTACGCCTAGCCTCAAACTCCATCAGGATAGAAGCTCCTCAGTATCCTTTCCCTGTGGAATCTGATGCTATCTCTGGGTAGATAGTGTCAAAATGGAGATGGACTGTGGGACACCCAGCTGGTGTCTGGAGCATTGTTTGGTGATGTGGTGAGAAAACCTCCCTCTACCCATTGAAATTGGGTCCAGAATCCAAATAGTGAGTAAATATAATTTTACTGAGTCATGAAATATATGAGTTGTATGCTTCTTAATCAGAGAGTATTATATAAAACATGATGTATACCATGGTTATAAAGATGCAGGAGAGCCTGAAAACAGAAGGAGATTTGTCCACTCTCTTTTACCCCCATTAGAGGCAGCAGTCCTCCTGGAGTTTTGTGGTACACAATCACTGGCTCTCAAGAAATGCAGATATCAGCTGTGTCCTTAAGCAAAGGGCTATGGTGTGCCCCTTGCAACCTTTCTGATGCACAGAGAAGTGTCAAGTTCAATGAAATCCTTAAATGCGCTCAATTAATTTAAATATATGAAAGACCTGACTCCTCACCCCCAAGAACTTATAAAACGAAAGGAAAATGAAAAGTTTATGAGCCTTTAATTATACATCAGGGGATTTTGCTCAATATGAAGCTTTTATAGGGTCGTAATCTAATTTGAGAGAAAAAAACAAACCTTGGGTATCATCCAAGAACTAAAGATCTCACTTCTCCTTTCCCTCTTCTCTCTCTCTCTAACCTATACATGTTTTGCGTTATTTGCATTGCATTTTATACATAGTCCATGGTCCATAGTCTCACACACGTACACACACGAATGTTGATACATTATTACCTACAGTAACTCTTATTTTATTCAGATGTCCTTCATTTTTACCTTATCTCCTTCTATTCCAGGATCCTATCCAGAATATTGTGTTGCATTCAGTCGTCATTTCTCTTTAGGCTCCTCTTGGTGTGACAATTCTCAGATTTTCCTTGCTTTTGATGACCTTGAAAGTTTTGAGGAGTACTGGTGAGGTATTTCATAGAAAGTCCCTCAGTCAGGGTTAGTTTAATGTCTTACTCAGACATTGACTAGAGGAATGGATTCTGGGGCAGAAGCCCACAGAGATAAACTCCACAAACATTACATTCTCATCACATTGTGTCAAGGCCACATATTGTCAACATGACTTACCACTGTTGACATTGACCTGATCTCCTCATGGAGGGGGTCTTTGTCAGTTCTCCTCACTGTAAAGTGATTCCCTTTTTTCCCCTTTCCATACTGTATTCTTTGGAAAGAAATCATTCTGTGCAGCACAGCTTAAGGCGTAAGGAGTTTTGCTCCACTCCTTGAGGGCAGAACAGCTACATAAAGTATCTGGAATTCCTCTGCTACATAAATTATTTGGAATTCTTCTGCATGGAATATTTTTCTTTTCTCCATTTTTCCAACGAGCCTTTTCAGCCGGTTTTCCAAGGAGCCCTGATTCTTTTCATTGGAGAATTGTATTAAAAACTGAGATCTGACTGTTAGAGGTACTCATTGTAATTGGAGTATCATTGCTTTTAGGCCCTCTTACTTGATAGAACAAGGAAATATTACGTGTATGTATACATGTATCTATAAATATTTCCCTATTTAGACAGCTTCATCTATATTAACCTAAAAAGAAGTTCATACTGATCCGTCCAACACTAATCCATGACCACATGGATAATTCTAGCTTCTTCCTTCCTTATCTGTAACTTCCTCCAACAATAAAAAAAACCTGGTTCTTATCATCCACTATCTATTTATTTAATAGGTTATTTACAATATATATGCACAATAGTTTAAGAACTATTGAGTGTACCCTCATGGTAAACAACTTTATCAACTAGTGTACAGTGCCTACGTACTGTTCCTTTTGCCTTTATTCTTACAGACTCTACTCATTTCCAAAATCACATAGTCCAGCATCTTTTTTTCCCCATCCCCTTCTTTTAAGTTGTTTCATCCATTTGCAATACAGTTAGATACTTCTGTCACATTCTGCATTCCATCCTGGGTTCTCTTGACCTCCTGAATGATTTTTAAAAATCTTGAATATATTAAAGTTTACTCTTTCTGACGTAAAGTTCTATGGACTTTGACAAATGCATAACGTCACTCACAATTACCATCATCTATCATTATAGATTCTACAAAATACCTGACCAATACTCCTCAAAACTCTCAAGGCCATCAAAAATAAGGAAAATCTGAGAAACCGTCACACCAAGAAGAGCTTAAGGAGAAATGATTACTAAATGCAATTTAGTATCCTGGATGGGATCCCAGAACAGAAAAGGGAGATTAGGTGAAAAGAGAGATTAAAAATAAAGAAAATCTGAATAAAATATGGGTTACAGTAGATAATGTATCAATATTGGTTCATTAATTTTGACAAATGCACATACTAATGTAAGCTGTTAATAGGGAAAACTCAATGTGAGCGATCTGGTAATTCTCTGTACTATCTTTGAAATTTTCTGTAAATCTAAAACTATTGAAATAAAAATTTTATTTAAACTAATTACATCAAAATAAATCTATGAACTCGAAGCAATTCATATCAAATTCAAATAGAAGAAAATAACTTCCTGAGTACAGGATAATGAGGAGTTTTTTAAACAACATTTTTGAAAGATAGAAAGCAAAATAGTGGCACTCAATTAATTCAAATATATTGAAATAAATCTCTGTTCATGACAAAGAGGAAAGGCAAACCACAGGCTGTAAGAAAATAATTTCTAACCAGGTGGACATTAAAGGGACAAAGATCTAGGATTTATAAAGAATATCCACAATATATTAATAAGAAGAAGACGAACTGCAAACAGTTAAGAGAAATAGACAGTCGTGGCAAAGACTATGAATGGGCAGTTCACTGAAAAGGAAAACAAAGTTTACAGGAATTTGAACAGACAATCTACTTCATTGTCTGTAAGGATAATCCAAATTAAAACTATGAGAAACCATCAAAAGTCTGACAAGCATTGAGAAAGACTGGAGCAACAAGACGTCTCGCTCACTCCTGAAGGGATTTAACTGACACCATCATTCTGGAGAGGAATTCGGAATAGCCATTACATTAAAGATGCCAGCACCCTACTGTCCAGGAATTCAAAACCTAGTCACATATATTAGAGCAGTAGTTTAAAAAATATGTTAACCACCATTCACAGCAAAAAATAATTTTTACATTGCAATCCCATAGCCACGCAGCTTTTTGAAGAAGAAAAAGTTCCGTGAAACGATACCCTTACTATGTGTGATACATTTGGAAATTTTCTTTTATTCTCTTCTCCCATTCATTCCATTCTTTTGTATTTCAATGTTTTAGGATCAAAGAGACGTGTACAAGCGTGTATATTGTTGAATTTTTGTAACAACGAGAAAGTGCGATACTTAGCAATTTATCAAGAGAAGAATGGATGTATAGGAAAAATTAATGACAGACAAAATTGCATCAACTTAGTAAAACTCAAAAATACATTAAGATACAATTCAACTACAGAATGATACTTTTATATAAAATTTAAAACATATGAAACAAAATTATCTATTTTGGGGTGCAAACAAACAATAAAAATCTAAAATAAGCACAGGAGTGAGAAACTTAAGATTTGGGATAGTGGTTACCTCCTGGAAGCAAAAGAGAATGGAACTGAGAAATAATACAGTAGTTGCCCCCGTATCTGTGGATGTGCTCCAACACTCCCAGGGGATGCCTGAAACCACAGATAGTACCTAACCCTATACAGACTATGTTCTTCCCTATGCATACAAACCTATGATAAAGTTTAATTTCTAAATTAGGCACAGTAAGAGATGAACAACAATGACTAACAGTAAAATAGGACAATTATAACGACATACTGTAATAAAAGTCACGTGAATATGGTCTCTCTCAACATATCTTAATGTACTGTAGCCACTCTTCTTCTTATGATGATGTGAGATGATACGATGCCTGCATGATGAGATGAAGTGAGGGGAATGACGTGGACATTGTGACACAGCCTTAGGCTACTACTGACCCTCTGATGATACGTCCGGGGGAAGATCATCTGCTTCTGGACTGTGGTTGATGTGAGTAGTTGAAACTGCACAGAGCAAAACCACGGATGGGGGGGACTACTGTATGCAGGAGGTTTTAATTATATTTGCAGTTTTAATTCTTAAGCTAGAAGGTGGGCACTTGGAAATCCATTTAGCATTCTATTTTTAGTGTACTTAAAATATTTTATTAGAATCAAAAAAGGAATGCAATGCACAGAAATAATTAAAAAGAGAAATCTCTGAGAATATTGTGATACTTATCTTTGCATAACAACTTTATTCAAGCTAAAATAATTAATTCAACTTTGGTACCCTCCTAGAGCTAAGATATGGCATATTTTCCATCACCCTATTGAGTGAATTCTTCATATTTCTCTCTGGATTTGAACCTTTATTAAGCTCCCATAAACTGCTCAGTTTTTCCTGCCACTGAAAAAACCCAGAACTGACTTGATAATTTTTTTTATATATAGGAAAATGATTTTGCATAACCGCAGTATGTCATCAAAATTCTACTTGTAAATCTGGACTGATTAAAGAGTAAACCCTCGATTGCATGTGGATATTACCCAAGCTGAATCTGTTTAAATATTATATTAAGGCCAAGCAGAAAGATGCTTCCATTTGCAGGTTTTTGAACAAAAAATAAAATATCTTTGAAAATGAATTCAAGGAGCTGAGGAGTGTGAGCTGAGCTGTTCGATTTAGAAGAACAGTGCATCTAGACATCCTGTTAATAGTCCAGTAGCAAGCAATTTAATGTGTAGATCTTTGGTTTATTTTTATTAGCTCACAGGGAGATCCAATTTATTTAAATCGATGCTTAGTTTCCGAGGTACACTCCATCTATTTGAAATTATAAATTAAATTGATGACAAACATTATCAATGACCTTACAGTATATCTGTGTCTTGGTTAACTGATGTCCACTTGGAAAAGACAGATGACAGCACTGTAGGGGCTATCTGATGTAATGAAGACTGAGAACATCTGCCTTTCTAGAGAGAAGCATGTTTGCCATCAATCTGAGTTCCAGCAGTTCATTTCAGGCAGAACCAGACAAAATGGAAAGTAAACGGAAAGGAGCTGTAGTTTCAAAAAGATCTGAATACACTAACTTAAAATGTGGGCAAGTGGAATTTTTATGTTAAATATATGTAAATGAGGAAGAAAAGCAAAAGAAAACATATGAGTTGTATTTCCCTCTAATTTGGATGATGGATATTGTTGCTATATAGCTTTTTTTTAATTTCAAAAATATGTTATATTTTGGTGTACAAAATACATTTCCTATGTGTAAAATGTGAAAAAAAAATTAGCCTTCATGATCCACCATCCAATATCAGAAATAAGACATTAATCATATCATTGCAAATATTAGTACGTCTTCATCAATTTTATTCATTGCCTACCCCCACCCTTACAATAACATAATTTTAGTTTGCTGCTTTTTCATATATTCAAAATAATGTCATCATTTTTGTAGCTGTGTACTTTTCTATACATCTGCTTTTCTCCTTTTTGGCTTGTTTTGAATTGATTGTGAGTTGTTTTGTTAATTCTCTTTTACATATGTCCAATCCACTTGTTTGAAAGCTATATACTCTATTTTCCATCCTCCTAATACTTTTGATAATTTCATATTTTTGATGGAATTTTAACAAAGTCTAAAGTTAATATTTTACATCCTTTCCATAATAATAGTTTTATTAGAATATTTTAATCCTAACACCACACTCCTAAGGTACCCACATTGTTTTTCTGTATCTTAGGTCTGTCCCTTTTCGTAATCCTACAAATTAGATTTTTTAAAATTATTTTATATAGAACATCCTTGTTCATATTAAACTTAAATGCCTACCTATTTCCTTCCTCATCATTCTTTTTGGCATTTCTTGATTACTGAAGTATATTTCTTATAATTGTGTTAAATGAAGATATATTAGTGGTAAACACTCTCAAATTTTTATTATCTATAACAGCCGTTATTTCACTCTCCTGAAAATATAATTTTGGGGGGAGCACAACTGTAAATTTATAGAATTTTTTCCTCACAATACTTTGAAGATATTATTCCAGTTGTTCTGGCTTCCTTTTTGATCACAGACATCTGCTGTCATTCTGTCATAGGTGACATGCCTTTCTCTCCATCTCTGGTAATGGGCACTTTCTCACTGGTGTATTTAGATCTGGATATTGGGGCATTTATCATGCTTAGGATATGTTGTGTTTTCTATATCGCTAGGTCATAATACCCATTCCCTCCCTATCAATATTCTCTACTGCCCATACCTGATATAGTTTATAAAATATACTTTATATCTTAATATATCTGCTTCCCTTGATTAGAATGTAAGCTCTATGAAGGAGGCAATTTTTGTTTATTTGTTTTATTCACTTTGTATTTATAGTGTCTAAGTGTGCCTGGACTTCACATAAGATTTAGATGTAATGCATGTGAAGATAGGTGAGGGTATGGGAGTTGAAACTGTTTTTGAGGGGAAAAAGTACAATCTGGGAGCAACATAAAGAGTATAATGTATAGTTATAAATAATATATAAAAATATAAGTTTAAATTATATGATATACAAATTACATAATATATAAAAATAATATAAATTATAAGTATAAAAAATTATAAAGTATTTTCAGTTCCCTGAATAACAGAGGAGGTAACATTGTACAACACTCTACTTTAGTTTAAAAGTTAGGCAAAATATTTTTAACCTGCTTCAAGACACAAGAGAGCCAATAACATGGTAAAGAACTACCAGAAACAAAGAGATATACATTGATATACGTGTATACGTTAATATAGATGTATGTGTATATATATAAAAATATATATTCAAGAGTATTCTGTAAGCAGAAGGAAAAGGATCCCAATCAAATCTCAGAGGGGAAAAAACGATTGAACAATAAAGAAAATAATAAATACATTGGAAAATCTAAAAGAATAGTAGCTGTTTACAGCAGAATAATTGATTTGGAGGTCTAAAACATAGGCAAATTGGTATACATGACAACAATGACATGTAGGTTAGGAGAAGAGAAGATGGAATTTAAGTGATCTAAGTTCTGTAAAATGTCTGGACAGATGTCAAAATTACAAATTAACATTAGATTTAATGAATTAAAGAGACATACAAGGAATAGAAAAAGAGTGCATTACTTCCAAACTCATTAAGGACAATGCAATCAATTAAAACTACTTAAACCAAAGTAAGGCAGAAAAGGCGGAGGCCCAGTGGCATAGTGGGTAAGTTTGTGTGCTCTGCTTTGGCAGCCAAGGGTTCGCGGGTTGGAACCTCAGGTGCAGACATACACCACTCATCAACATCCCCTATAAAACAGAGGAAGACTGGCACAGATGTTAGATCAGCGACGATCTTCCTCATCAAAAGTAAATAAATAAGGCAAAAAAACAGAAAGAAAAAGATCATCGGCAAATGAATCAAATAGCCCTTGACAATACGGTAGTTTTGAATTAAAGATATGCTGTTCATTTATTAAAATTTAGTGGGCTAAATGCTATAATTAAAAGAAAAAAGGTTTTAAGTTATGATAAAACAATAGTAAAACTGAAATAAATGTTATTTTAAATGATATAAAAGACATCACGTTGTTAAAATAAACAATGGAAAAATGTATACCATACAAACTTAGGTAAAGAAAAGCTGCCAAGTGCTTAGCAACTATAGAGAAAACGATTACAAGAGAAAATGATGTAAAATAGAAATCAACAGAAAAACACGGGAACTTTAAAAATTAACAAAAGCAAAGGGAGAAATAGTCCATTCCATACAGTGAAGGATTTTAATATTGCTCTTAACAACTGATAAAGAAAGAAGAGAAAATCAGTAAGAATATAGAAATCTTGAAAATCATGATTAGCAGACAATACAATATCCAAATCTAGGACACTCCACCCAACTACTGCAGAAAACATACTTTTTATTGGAATTGCGCACTCGACATTTACAAACGTTCACCATATCGTGGACCAGAAACAATCTCAACAAATTTCAGAAGTGCAGTCATACTCATAACGTCTTCTGAGCGCAGTTCGTTAAGCAGACATCAATAATAGAATCAAAGAGAATCTCCACATGTTTGAAAATTACTTCTAAAAATATTTCCAAATATTCCATTGGTTGATGATGAAATCTCAATAGAAATAAAGACCTATTTTGAATTAAATGTAATGAAAGTATCAACTGATGATAAAAATTTGTCAGATGCAGCTTAGGCTGTGTTTAAAGGAAATCTGCAGTTTTAAATGCATAAATTATAAGTGAAGGAAGAATAAAAATAAGTGAACTTAGCACTCATCCTAAGAAGTATTTAAATGACCAAGAAATTAACACCAAAGAAAACTGATGGAAGGGAATAATAAAGAAAAGAACAGAATTGACAAACTGTAAAACAAATATCCAGTTGAGATCAGTTCTTCAAGCAAACTAATAAAATTGACAGACCCTACTTGAAGAAAATTAACAAGAAAATAATTAAGCCATACAATTAATAACAAGAATAAAAAAGAGGACATCGCTAACTGGTCTATAGATGTTAACAAGAATGATGTTATGACAATAAACTTGAACATTTAGATGGTATACAAAAATTCCTAGAAGACAAAAATAAAAAAAAAAAACCCACAAAAATTGGTGAACTGCCCAAAAACAAAAAAAAGCAAAACCTGAATAATAACGTAAATTTAAAGAAAATACAATACTTTTTATTAGGAAATAAAACTCTAGAACTTAACGGCTTCATCAATGAACACTGAAAAACTTTTAGAAAGAAATATTTCTAATCATACACAATGTCTTCCAAATAAGAAAAAAAGAAAGATCACCACTCTGCACGTTTTAGGACAGAAAATACTGACACTGATATCAAATTCTATTGAGAACAGTATGAAAATAGAAAAATACAGCAGATCTCATTTAGATTTTAAAAGGTCTTAATAGGAATATCAACAAAAAATATGACCAAAATAGCTTTATTTTAGGAATGCAAGATTGGTTTAGGATTTGAATATCAATGTAATTATTACTTGAGCACAACGTGGTCATCTCAATTGATGCAAAAGAAAAAATATTTTAAAAAGTCACTATCTATTCATGATACAAAGCGTTTAGCAAATAGTTACAAAAGATGGTTTTTTAATCCAATAAGGAGAATTCAATAAAATAAAAGTAACAATAATCATTGCACTTGTTGACGACATGTTGAAAATTTTGTCTCTGAGAACAGGAACAAAATATGGACACTCTTATCCCCTCTTTATGAAACTTTGTACTGGACATCCTAGATGATGATAAAAGGTAAGAAAAATGTGAAATGCAATTATTGGAGAGAAAGAAATAAAACTATCATAATGTATAGGTTATACTGTTATCTAAGAAGAAAATCTAAAAGTATCTACAGATAAAGTATTAGACCAATAAAACAGTCTAGCAAGATTGCTAGATATAAACTCAATATTAAAAACCTGTATTTCTATGTAGCATCTACAAGAATTAGGAGATGAAATTTTCAATAAAATATTTTTTACAAAAACACAAAATCCAGTATCTAGGAATAAATTTACAAAAGATGTGCAAGAACATGAGGCAGAAAACTACAAAGCATCATCAAGAAACATTAAGGGAAGCCTTCCTAAACGAAGACTAACGATTTCATGGATTGGAGGATTTGTTAATGAAAATATGTCAGTTCTCCATAAAATCTACAGATTCATGCAATCCCATTGAAAATACTAGCAGGATTTTGTGGAAAGTAAAAAGTCGATTCTAAATTTATATGAAAATTCATAAGATCAAGAGTAAGAACAGCAGAAGGTCTTGCGCTCCAAGACGGCAAGACCCAAATTTATAGTAACTAAGGGAGAAGCTTAAGAGTAGACAGACAGCCCTGGGATGTACACGCACAGCGTGGTGACAGCAGCTGACCATACTGTATTGGACGTTGGAAAGTTGCAAGGAGAGTAGAGCTTAAAAGTTCTCATCAGAAGAAAAATGTTGTAACTGTGGTGGTGACGGACGTTAACCAAACTTACTTGTGATAATCCTTTCACAATATATACATATATCAAATCATTATTTTCACATCTAAAACTAATACAATGTTATATGGCAATTATATCTCAATAAAATAAACGAGACAGATCAGGACTCGAAAAATGTCTAGACCTCAGCATATTATGAACACTTGAGTTTCAACAAAGGGGGTACTACTGAGAACAGAGAAAGGACAGTCTTTTTTTTTTTTTTCGTTTATCACTTTTTTTTTCGCAGGGTAAGATTTGCCCTTAGCTAACATCTGTTGCCAATCTTCCTCCTCTTTCTTCATCTTTTGACCCTAAAGCCCCAGTACTTGGTTGTATATGGTTGTAAGTCCTTCTAGTTCTACTGACAGACAAGTGGTGAGGTTCCACGCCCAGCAACCAAACCTGGGCCACCAACGTGGATCATGCTGAACTCTCACCACTAGATCATCAGGGCTGGCTCAGGGCAATCTTTTTGACAACAAGTGCTAAGGTTGATCGGTTATCCGTATGGGAAAAAAGTGAAATTTGGATGCTATCTTATGTCATACATACAAAAAGTAAGATCTGAGTGGATTTTTGATCCAACTGTGATGGGCAAAACAACAAAATTACTAAAGATAACACAGAAGGCCCTCTTCAGTAACTCAAGGTCAGACTTCTTAAATAGAATACAAGAAGCTCTAATTATAAAGAGAAAATTTGTAATATTGAGAATTTCTGTTCATCAAGACATCATTAAGAAACAAGTCCTGGACCAGGTCAGTAAATTTGTAACACATATAAATGATGACAAAATCATATGCAGAAATTATATTTTTAAATTCTATAAATGAATGAGGAAAAGACAAACAGTAGACAAAATGAGCAGGGGACCTTAGCAAGCAATTCAAAAACAGGATAACCAAATGGCCATTAAACATAAGAGAAGGTGCTCATACTAATTAGTAATGAGGGAAATACAAATTAAAACTAAAATGAGATGTCACTATACATTTACCAAAAATGGCTTAAATTAAAAATACTGCCTAGGAACTGGAGTGGAGAAGGAAGGATGGGAATGGGTACAAACTGAAGGTGGAAGGACAAATTTGCAGTTTGAAAAATTGTATGGCAGTATATTTTGTAATTTATCATATACATACCCCACGACCTAACAACCCAACTCCCAGGTATATACGGAACAGAACTGCATGCGTTGTGCACCGAAAAACATTTACAGGTGTGTCCACAGTTGCATTTTTAAGGCCATGAATGAGAAACAACCACACTATCAGTTAACAGTAGAGTCGAGTCAGATATTTTGGTATACATGTGTAACAGGGTACTAAAGCTATGCGACAACAGATGAATCTCAGATCATAATACTGAGTAAAGAAAGACGAGGAAGAATATATGCATTTTATTCAAATCTTAGGAGGTTCAAAAATAATTTAAACTATAGCGTTTATGGATTTATGCTTAAGTCGTTAAACTATTAATCAGAGAAAGACATAGTTATATACTATAAATACCACAAGTTCAGGAAGACGAGAAATCTGGAATTAAATTATTTTTTCTACCACACAGTATTAGAGGGACATGGGAAAAACATTTAAATTTTTGAGTCTCAGTTTCCTCACCCATCCTCTGGGAAAAATGATGTATGTGGCACAGAATCACACATATAAAGAGAGATAAAAACTGTAGGTGGCCACACACATGATTTGACAGATCTTAGGAACTCAGCGAGTGTTCCTTCTCTTTCTTCAATCTATTTCTCCCAATTAAATAATCTCATTGATGTGAAATTAAGAAGCAACGCTCTAACTCATCATTTGTGTATTTGAATCGTTTAAAAACTGAAAATTACTTGAAAAGGGAGTAGGTTCATGATGATTTGGGGAAGTTTATTTTGAAATGTACCCTCCATTTTAGTTCAAGTTAATGTTTTCACAGAAAGCTCTAATAATGATATTGCAGGAAAGATTCAAATTCCTTTATTTTAAAAGAGTGAAATTAAAACAAGCCTTTACAGGATTACAACTCTGAAGAATTTTAAAAGTACTTTATCCTAAGATGTTTCTGTATGGGTATCATTCAGAATCTTGCTTTGTCCAGGCTCTTATGCCTCCTGTTATGTCTAAGCAACTCCAGGAGTGGTGACTCTCGCTGTATGGAGAACCGAAACTACAGACGCGTCATGAACCATGCAGAACCCTTTCTCGTCCCTAGCCTCTGGGACTACAGGGTAGAAATTTTTAAAAGAGGAACTTGGAATTTATAAGACTTTTCTTTTCCTCTCATGTAGAATGGGGTCTTCTGCTTGAGTCCTTGGAACTCCAAAAAAACCCATAAGAACCAACTGGGGACCCAAAGAAAAATGATGTAAGGAATTGTGTACTTCAGCTCGGCTGTTTTCTAAATTTTCACAAAAAGGGATAAATGAGGATTCTTTGAACGAATCTGTTTCCAGCCTAAACAGTCACTGTAAGAAAGTAGAGAGGAATTCTGGTCAGAAGCCCTAGCCAGAAGAACTTAAGCTTGCCCACTGTCTCTGTGCCATCTTCCTGGAACCATAAAAGAGATGGGAGTCAGCTGGATGCATGGCTTTACAGACAGTAGATGTAAGAAAACATCCAGTTATTTTGTATTTCCATAGACACACACATATGACAATTTTCACATTAAAAACTTTAGTTAAATAATTATTGAGACATAAATTAATGTAGGCTTGCGGTAATTTACCTGGTAAGCATACATTTCTTAGGCATTTTCTCTGACCTGTTTTTACCAGCACCATCTCCAATTATGAAGGATAAAGGGGGTAATTTATGGGCTGTGTCACCACACAAAATAATTCATAAATATTATAACTATGCAGTCCAATAACGTAGCCACTAACCATGTGTGATTATTTAAATTTAAATTAACTAAAATTAAAAATTCAATTTCTCAGTAAAATTACCCATATTTCAAATGCTCAATATCTATACATGGCTAGTAGCTACTGAATTAGATAGTGGAGAATATTTCTCTCATTACAGAAAATTCTGTTGCACGGGGTTGATCTACATTATAGTGAATGGACAATTTCTTTGGTTAATTTAGATTCTAAAACTCTTCCTTTCTTCAAGAGCAAGATTTGGGCATTTTCTTAAAATGATTTAGATGTTGTATTGTGTTATTTAGAGTGTGGTGTGACAGCTATAAACAAGGAAAAAATAACGGTGGCTCAAGCAAGATGTAGATAGATAACTCTTGAAAACAGTCCCAATGGAAAGAATTCACTCCACGTCATCAGATAGTCCAGGCCCCCTAGCTTGCTGCTTTGTCATCTTCCTTATGCAGGTTCTATCTCATGTTCTGGGATGACTGTTCCAACTCCCACCGTCACATCCATGTTCCAACAAATTGGCAATAGGAAAAGAGAAGGAAGAGCATGCTCCTTTTCCTCTAAGCACATAACTCTAAAATAGCATTCATTGCTTCCTTTCATATCTCATTGGCCAAAAACTAGTTCCATGGCCACATCTAACTATGAGCATGCTCAGGAAAACAATCATCAGCTTGGTGTCTGTGTGCCTAGCTAAGCTTTCTATTTCTATAGAAGATAGGGGGAATGGATATTATTAATGCACCTAGCAATCTCTCCCATACATACCTACGTTTTATATTCTTTTATACATATAATTGACTTTTCCTGCTTCCTTCTATTTATAGATGTTCTGGTAAAGATGATGTAAAATTTTTATTGCAAACCTCCAGAACATTAAATAAGACATTTACGTTACCACCTGAATTCTATAGTAGAATTCATACTGTCAGTTCCAAGCTCCACAGCACCATAAGCGGGGTGAGGTACCCCCAAAACAGAAAATAGAATTTCACTCCCAGTCTTCTAAACACTTGATAGAAACAAAATGTTAATACAAAAACATCTTATGGCTGACCAGCTTATTGCTTTTGATAAGTAGTGAAATCTGCTGTATGCCATCTCTCACTTATGTCTAAAAGCTGACTATCTGAAATGGAAAACTATTCCTACATAAATTTTAAAATAGAATCTTATTAATATAGTTAATTTTTGCACAGAGCAGCACATAGTAAGCATTAATTAAGAAATGTTCTACGTAGCATCTAGTCAAACACTCATTTAATAGAACAGGGTATTGTGTATGTAAACTCCTCTCTTCCTTGCATTAAAATATAAATGCAAGTTAAATTAAACAGAATTTATATGCATACAATGCATTTTAATAATAATTTCATGTAAATTCTTAATAATTGAGAAATGTGTATTAATTCAGCTCTTCTTGTTCTTTTCAGATGGGTTACATGAGAAGAAAAGTCAGATTTGCAATTATTTCATTTTTTGAAAGTGAAATAATAAATAGATCTTCATGATAAATAGTATGGCTACACGATTCTGTAGCCTAAGAACATAAGCCTTCATTTGATGACCCTGAGCTCGTAATCTACAAAGGACCATAGCACACTTGATAACAAGGTCAGGTTTGACATTGCTATCTGTTCAAATAATGAGCACGTTTTTAATAAAGATATGTGGAGTACTGAGTCATTTCCTAAAAATGTTCATTTCACTTGGTCTGTTCATCATTTATATGATGTGGTACTAAGACCGTGTAACAGAACTTTTTTCCAAGGAAGTAGAGGTTATTTAAAAGAATCTCAAGAGATGCCTCTAAGCCATCAACAGGTAAATATAACGTCATAGCCCTCTCGATATTTCATGTATGAAATATTTCTTCATCAAATTGTTCCTCATATCTACCATTTCTCCACATCTTTACCCTCAAATTATTTCCTGTTGTGTCAATCTCTCCCCTCACTTGAAGCTTCTATGTCTTTAGCATAGGGCCACAAAGCCAAGTTGCTGGATCCCAGAGACTCACAAATACAACCCAAAGGACCCATCCTTAAATTGGGTACAAGACAATGTATTTGAAAGATGCTGAACAAACAGGGAACAGGAGACCAGAATGTTAGGAACACAAAGTGATTGACTTCTCTCCAAGTTTAAGCTGCAAATGACTATAATATGACACTATCCTAGAAAAGTGAAAACATCCTGATACTTACTGTATCCAATCTTATTTAATCCTCTTTAAATTTTTTACTTAATTCATCTATTATGAAGCCACGGTCCTTGACAATTATATTTCCATTTTTCTACTTCTGTCTTATGTCATCATCCCAACTATTGGCAAAAGAAGAAACACCAGAATAATACAACACAAATAAGTATTTCTTTCCATGGTCACCCCTGGTGCTTTGACCATTAATTAGTAAAATAACATTTATGTAAAGATAATGTTCTTTAGATGTATCTTCCTTTCTAATTTCGTTTCAGTTTCTTGCAGAACAGAGATACTAAAATAGCTCGTGCTCAGCAGTTAACAACTTTGTTCCATTAAATTTATTAGATTTCACATCAAGAAATAATCCCAGAGAGGCATTTTTTATCCGTTTATTATGTTTTGGACCTCCTGTCTCTGTTGCATGCATCCGTCATCTCTGGAAGCTTGCACCAACTTTTGTAGAGGCCATCAGATCACACCATCACATTAGGACAAATCATTTACTATTTTTTAAAACTATAATGGCTGGTTATATAAAAAATAATTTGAATAATTTTGTTGGTTGTATACTTCCTTTGCTTAGAGTCCCAGATAAATGGCCATAAGCTTCCTTGTCCTTACTTTTTCTTTAGAAGTTCCCCCAGTTTAGGATATAATCACTTCTGTCTGGATTATTGCAATATGCCCCTAAATTGTTCCTCTGCCTCCAGTCTAGCATTGGTTCAACTGATACCACAGCCATGAAACACTCTTCTAAGTAAATTACTAGAAACAAACATGGCAGAATAAAAATCTAACTTTCATCAGCTCCATATTGCTGGCAAACTAAAGAGCAAATGATCAGCTTGACAGTCAAGGCCCTACACCATCCTGTATTACACCCTGATGTCCATACCGTCAATCACAGTGTGAAACCTGAACCTATTCCTGAGCCTAAGCATCATCTCCAAAATAAAGGAGAATAAATGAAGAGGTGAGTAGAATTTATAAAAAGTGTTTATATCACAGTGAAAATATGTTTAGGGCACTCTCCTTGACCCGGAGACGTAAAAGAACACAGTATATTTGGGAAATAGTAAGTAATTCTGTGTGGCGTCAATATTGACAACACGGCCAGGAAAAACTCAAACTGTTAAGAAACTTCTGTGTCACACTAAAGGACCTAGATTTTATCCAAAACACAATGTGAGATCATTGAAGAGTTGTAAGCAGAACAATAACTCGATTAGATTTGTACTTTAGAGAACTACCCTTGACTTCATGTAGATGACTGAATGAGGAGAAAGACTAGGGAACTTAGCCAGGAAGTTCATATAAAAGAGGACGATGGCCCAAAACAAGAAAATGACACTGAAAACGAATGCTTTGAGAACTGAGACTGTTTCTTATTCCTTTCTAGTGCCGTCAACACCTAGCATAGTGCCTGTCACCTCAATTTCAAAATGGCCCTTGGGAAAGAAAAAAGTGACCAGTAGCAAAATGTGACAAAAATACAAATTATTGTCACATCTTCTATTGTATCCATTCATTTAATGTAATACTTTTATATGTCTCTAAGGGCATTGCAATAACCAATCTGTTAGCAGAGTCTTCACAGACCACCTCCCCACCACAGGACTCTCTTCATTCTGGTTCCACCATTTCTATGGCAAAAATTCCTTAAAAGAGGAAAATCCACTCTCACTTTTCTAATTTTCTCTATTCTCACTTCAGTCAAAAAGAACAAGCTAAAATACTCCCATCAAAACTTTTCCCTGTCTAACAAGTCCAAACACATTTGACTTCTTTAGCTAATATCACAGATTTTATCATGAACAATTCTCTGTTTAATTCACTTGGCTTTCTCAACCGTATTGTCAGTTTATTGAGGGTAAGGACTTATTTCTCCACATTCATAGAAACGTGTAAGGTAAACCATGATAGGTGATTTAAAATAATGTTGTTTGTTTAGTTTCTAAAATGTAGGCGTATTTATTTCACCAATATTCTCTTATATTAAAATACAATTAGTGTTGGGGAGCCATGATTTGCATGTCATTGTGATATGCAAGTGTCCTAGACTGCTCTGCAAAGTTGAATTTTTCCAGGTTTTACTGTATCTAAGATGTCATGTTCTATTATTGTTCTGTGCACAAAGAAAAAAACTGTGGCTGTGACTGGCATAAGAATTTAGCAGGTTGAGGCAGGCAGTTCTAACAGCCTTTTCTCTGTAAAACCCTAACAGTTACCAGTGTTATTAAGACTAAAACCCTGAAGGCATCATGTGAAACATTTGTGTTGATCCAACTTCACTGACAGAATTAATCGAGATTGATTTTGTTCTTATTACATCATACAATTTATAATGTCATTTTTAGTAATATTTATCCCAGTTTTTTTTACCCGTTAGGTTCAAAGTAATTCGTTAAAAGTGTTTATGACTTTAATAACCACAAAGAACGATGTGAATTCGCTAACCCACATTTGGACTCAGGGATGTTGTGCACAAGCCATTGCCCAGGCATCAGAATCCTTACTTAAAGCAAAGTTCAGTGTAAGGATGGGGAAAAAATCTGATACTGCTGAAGGCAGGTTTGTCTGGCTTCTCAGTCTTATCTACCACCCCATCTTGGGATAGAGGATATCATAACAAAGTACATTGAATAAACTTTTATTGAGCATCAGTTATATGTCAAGCAACTGAATCCTGAAGAAAGGAAGCTGAGCTGCCTCTGGGTACGGACGATGTACAAGGAACAGAGCCGGCCCCTATCAAGTCCAAAAGTCTAGCCCAGACCTCTTATTTGGGCTCAAGTCCTACATATCTAGGTCCCCAGTAGATATCTCTAGTTGTCAACTAAATAATTTAATCAGTTCTTGAAACTTTATGTGTCCAACTCTGAGTTAACCAGTTTTGTTCCTCAAACTTGGCATGACATATATCTCTCTGCATAAGCCAGAAACAGAGCAAATATCCTCATCCTTCTAGGTCATCCCCTCCTCAAATAAAAAAACCTAGTCTAATTGATTTTCTCTCCTAAGGATCTTGTTCATTGTCAGGGTGGGGAAAACCCTCTTCTTCCCTTCTTTTGTCCTTATGGCTGGACTAGTAATAAAATTGACACAAGACCAGATGAACAGGAGAAAAACCCAGTGTAATACATTCGCATTGGAGATCACACAGAAATGATGCTGGGGGATTGAACAAAGCAGGCAGTGTATACATCTTTTAACATCAAAAAACAATACATTTGTGAGGAATGACAGGACAAAGAAACCTAAATTTGAGCTATGTAATTAGTGAGCAATTTAAGCAGAGTTTAGGCTCAAGGTAGTAAATGAGCAAGGTTTGTTTCCGCAGCATCTCAGCCCTGAATTCCTCAGCTCTGGGGACGAGGATGCAGGGGGAGCACCTGTCACATGGGAGATTTACTTCCTACTTTCAGGGGGAGCAGAAACAGAGAGTCAGGATGTTCCTTTTGCTTCTCAAGGAACTTTAATTCAAAATAATCAATACGCTGTTGTGGGATATTTTGGGGAGGCCTGCCCTGGGCCCCAACACCATCCACACCTGTTCACTGACATTCCCCAGTCTATGCTGTCATCTGCTCTTGCCCAGACTATGGCGAATGCGGACGATAACTCCTGGATGTTCTCCCCCATCGCAGTCCTACCCCTTCAACCCACTCTGCCCACAGCAGCAAGAGCAAACCCTTTGAAATGCCAATCAGATCGTGTGCACCCCGCTGGAATCTTCCCGGAACCTCTCAAAATGCTGAGAATGAGGAACACAACGCTGACATGGCTCTAAGACCCTATGTGGTCTAACCGTATTTTGCGCTGAAATCTGCACTCTATGCAAGATAGCCTGTTTCAGTTTCTCGAATGGACTCTGATATTTAGCCTCAGAGATTTTGCATTTACTGGGATTTTCTCTCTTTCTGCAAAATTTCTCTTCCCTAGTTTGCCTGGCTAGTACTCTAAAGTTGTGCTGGCCGACAGAGTAGCTGCTAGTCACGTGGCTATTGAGCATCTGACGCGTGGCTAGTCAGAATCAAGATGTGCTAGAATAGAAAACGAATTTCAAACACTTAGTATGAAAAAAGTCATGTAGCATATCTTATCACTAATTTTTATTTTGATGGCATGTAGAAAGGATAATATTTTGGATATATTGGGTTAAATAAAATACATTATTAAAATTGATTTCAGTTGTTTCTTTTTTCTTTCTTTAATATAGCCATTAAAATTTAAAATTTAATATGTAGCTTGAGTTATATTTCTAACGGACAGCAGTGCTTTAGAACTTAGTTCAACTGTCAATCTTGCAAAGTGTTTTGTAAATTCCAAGACTAGTTGAGTTCCTTCTGTTACACTCTCTCAGGGCACTCTTCACTTCTTGGTTGTAGCACTTTTTCCAATTGTAGTTTAGCATCTATTTGTGCAAGTTATTATTTATTTATTTTTTAAAGATTGGCACCTGAGGTAACATCTGTTGCCAGTCTTTTTTTTTTTTTTTCCTTCTTCTTCTCCCCAAAGCCCCCCAGTACATAGTTGTATATTCTAGTTGTAGGTCCTTCTGGTTGTGCTGTGTGGGACGCCGCCTCAGCATGGCCTGATGAGTGGTGCCATGTCCGCAGCCAGCATCTGATCCAGCGAAACCCTGGGCTGCTGAAGTGGAGTGCGCAAACTTAACCACTCAGCCACGGGGCCGGCCCCCAAGTTTTTATTTTTCAAACGTCTCTCTTCACTGCTAAAACGCAAGCTTCAAGAGAGCTGGGGTCCAGTGTCACTCATTCAACCATTCAACTCATTCAACTGTGCATAGGCAAAGTTCTTATAAATAGTCAACAGCCAATAAATAATTGGTGAATGAAATTTACGAAATAGCAAATGGAGAAAAAACTGACACAAACGCAATCATTTAAACATTGCAATAAGAGGAAGAATAGTGCCTTGAAAAAAGGGGCAAGAACTAATACATGTAAACAAAGTGGCAAGAGAGAGTTTTAGAAGCAGGCTTTCTCATTTCCAGAGCCATCTGAGTAAATATTGATGTATTTCCTCTTACATGCAAGATCTGATGGACAAAGACCAGGGGTATGGAACTCGAGCAAATATCATGGCTTGGGACCTTTTAGGCAGAGATGGGCAGCTCTGTATGACACTGGGCCAACGCCCATTGGATCCGTTGGGAAATTCAATATAACATACACAGGAATCACATTCATCTCAGTTTCTTTTCTTTCCTTGAAGAATGTGGATTGACTTGAATTGAATTTTTGTCCTCAACACTTACCAACACCCCCCACCCCACCAACCACAACCACCCCTGCTTCAACCTTACTGGCAGCTCATTTGCATGCAGAGTGTTCTTCACTGTCCCCTAATGTTGAGTTTGGACATCTTTGACCAAAGACAAGTAAGTAAAAGTGACATTGTGCCAATGCTGGGCCCTGGGCTTAAAGGGCTTCATGTTATTTCACTCTCCCCCTTGCAAGTCTGCCCTCTCCAAGAGAAAAACATGTCCTGCGTAGCTCACTGGTCTCAGGAGGAGGATGAGTGACCTGGGGACCCAAAAATAGGCATGAAGAAGCAGAGCCACTGTGACAAGGCCAGACCAAACCAGCCGAATCCTAGCCTCTACTCAGTGCATGAGCAGTGATAAGTAAGCGCTGTTCAAAGCTATGGAGTTTTGGAATGATTAATTATGGAGCAACAGCTAACTGACACTTGGACAAGCTTCACTTGAGAAATAACACACAAAAAGTGCACGAGAATGTCTGAACCTATTGGAACATCAATAATGATGATGATGATACCAATAACAATGACCATTGCATATTGACTAAGAACCAAACATCATGCAAAGTCCTTAAAATGCTTATTTAATTTCACAACAACACAGAGGGATAGGTACTATAATCTTCATCTTTGTCAGTGAGAAAATTGAGAGTCTGAAAGTTGATGAGGCAAAGCCAGAATTTGAACTCTGATTCCCTCATATTTACATTCACAAAAATAGATCTATTATCACATCAGATTTCAATGAAACATTTGAGTTTTTTTGAATGAAAATATTGCCAAAGGAAGCAAACAAAGGCTCATCAATTTTTTATTTCAATGTATCCTTTTGTAATTGTCATACTTGTAGTTTCTAACTCTGAGCCAAAGGAGAGCTGGCATCTATGTTTCACACGCCATGCACCAATATAATGAATCCACTAGTGCAAATATCTAGCTATTATTACCTCAATTTGTGTACACAATATATTGTAGAGTTGTCATAGAACATTCTTTATTCCATGCTTTAATGTCATGATATTTAGGAATGGCCATTTTCTGGGAGCAATGTTGCCATGTAGCGCCCCATTAAACTATGAGCCAGACTTAAGAGAATTTCAATTAGAAAGATTGTTAGACACTGGGGCTCTTTCAAGATCCTTTCTCTTCTTTTGCAAAAGATTATTTTTTTGGCAAGAGATTGTAAAGTCTTTTTTATTTGACAGGATCTTCTACTCTCAAGCTAAAAGTCTTTACTACCATAATTGAAAACTGAAACGCATTCCTCAAAATTAGTACAAATTAACTGCTGAACAACTTAGTCCATTATTTTTGATAGATACCTAAAGGGGAGTAGATTTTGCCTCCCCAAAATACGCCACTTGGGCATGAGGGTTATTTTGAGCTAAAGGTAATCAAAACCTAGCAAATTCGGGAAAAGCTCTTTATCTTTCCCTCAGCTGCCTAAATTTACATTGAAAAGGGGGCCTGTACCAGGAAGGGAGCTGTTATCAAAGACACCTTTTTACCTAAGAAACTTCTCTGCATAACAGAACAACCTTCATTTTCCAAACATCTCCCACGCCTTCCTGTGACTGGTCTCCCTTCCCTGTGTATCCCTAGACGCCACCCCTTTCCCTAGCTCCAGATATTATGTAAGCCTCAATTACCTGGCTGTCTTTGAGCTTCATCTCTTTAGGGTTCTCATGTCTACAAAATGAAATTGTTTTTCTTCTATTAATCTGTCTTATATCAATTTAATTTTTAGACCAGCAGAAGAACCTGGAAGGGAAGAAGGAAAACATTTTCTGCCCCTACACACGTCACTAAATTGTGAAAATGAAATGCCTCCAATTGACAGAGATCCTAACGCTGGGGCTGAAATTCAGACTCCGGGGCCCAAAGCAGGTCCAAGAAAAGGAAATCAAGTCAGTCCTTCAAATGACACAAAAGTTGGGGGGAAACTACAGGAAAATCTCGTTTTGGGAGAAGACAACTTGTTCTATATCTACTGTTGCTATATTTTGCAATAATATAAGGAGAAGTCTCACCCACCCACAGCATGGATGGCAGCCCACCGTCTTCAAGCACAAAGTCTCTCACCTCGCTCTCAGAAGCTCGGGTTTCCTGAAGGTCTTCTGTTCTTTAAGCCTGCAGACCAGACAGATTGCAGAAGCGACATATTTCCCCTCAGCATAGACGCACTGAGCTGAGCCTCTGAAGCAGCCCATTGAACTCAAGCGTGACTAAGCAATTCTTAAATGAAAATGATTGTTGAAATTCCAGCCTCTCGGTAGTGGCCAAGAAACAGAGAAACCAGGCTGTGACCACAAATAACGGTTGGTAGAAAATTAGCATTGTGAGGGGATAGGAGTGTCCCAGCCTCAGGAATTTTAAGATTTTTCAAGCAAGAGGAATCCCTCTTCTGGGAAAGCAGACAAACCAAGTGTGAAGTCTATGACTATGAATGAGAATGACAAAGATGGATGCAAAGTCTTTGTGTTCTTCCCTCAACGGCTTATCCCGAAGAGGACACTGATCCTCAGGGGGAAGATGTCATTAAGGAGTCAGCCGACCTGCTCTCTTCACTTTACCATAAGCACACGCCACAATTTCGGCTGTAGCATTTCACTCCGGTCTCAGCTCATCCTATCCCCTCTCTGCCAAAGTCTCCTTCCTGTGGCCAGCCTCTGAGGACCGCCAATGTCTTTCTTTAGCATTACTGCTGCCACCACAGAATTAATGATTTACTCTAAATAAAATTATTTGCTGATGGTCTACAGTGCATAATTTAACCATTTGATTGCTGAATGATGGTGCACATCTGGCACATCCTGAAGAAGTCTAAAGGAATGTGGCAAAATTTTTCCATCTGGATCTTCAACTCGAATTTGAACAAGTTCTCCAGTTTCTGGGATTTTCTCCCACGATATCTAAATAAAAATGACTCAGATTACTATTCCCTCCCATTCATAGCCACATCACTATTACCAGGGAATACATGTTAAGAGTGCTATAATTTTTTAAACACCGAATTTCTCATTTCCTGCTTAAACTGAATTATTGATCTCTCTCACATCTCACCTCATATAGATGTGGGTTTTTCTGCCCCATGGTGATTGAAATGGAAAACAAGGCACCTTTTCTTTCATGTCACCAATATCCAAATAGATATTTTTTTAAATATTCTAATTTAAAAATAGAACATACACTTAAACTAGTTTTAAAAGTTACCTTTATGAAGTAAAATGTGAAAATCTTTTACCCTTTACCTCTTAATTCATTCTCCAACAAATGACATGTGTGTCGTTGGGAAAGTGGGAGAATTCCCCCTTCCCTTTTCCTGAAGGTTCTTGTGGCTGGTCAAACAATTAAAAAGGCAAGTCAGCAGGGGAAAATCAAACAAAGTTTAGTAGCATGTAGACATGGGAGAAACCCAGGAGAAACTGAGTAACTCAGCCAACTGGCCAAGCCTGCCTGTTTAAGTATCTTCAGTTACAGATAAGGAGGACATTGGGGTGGTGATTTGGGGCTTCAAAGGGCAAGAAGGCAACTCACATGGAAATGGCAAAGCGAATTTTTGGTAAATAGAACTTTGATAAGAGTGGGCTTAGAAAGGATCTTCCCAGTCTACCAAAACCCAGAGTTATCTATGGTGATGGCCTGCCCTGGGGACAGGCCTTTATTTTAAATGTCTTTTAGGCAGTTAGAGGGGAAAGAGCAAATATTCCTCTTGAGTCTTCTGAGCCTTTATTGTCTTCAGCTTGAAATAATCCGCACACCAGAGTGGTGCATCTTGGGGCAGTGTGCTCTGAACCCCATCAGTGTGTACATATAATATTATAGTGAATGGACTAGACCTTGTAGCAACAAAAATTCTCTACTTTCCCCCAGCTCAAGACTGATACAGACCAGAGAATCTGCAGTGGGAAAACGGGTGTGTTTTCTCCTCTCCCCTCTCCTCCCCTCCCCTTCCTTTCCCTTCTCTTTCCTACCTTTCCCTTCCCTTCCCTTCCCTTCTCTTCTCTTTTTTTCCCCCGTCAGTTTGGGTGGTTATTACCGAAATACCATAGACTGGGTGGCTTATAAACAACAGAATTTACTTCTCACAGTCCTGGAGGCTGGAAGTCTGAGATCAGGATGCCAGCCTGGTCCGATGAGGGCTCCATTCTGGGTTGCAGACTTCTTGTTGCGTCCTCGCACAGCGGAGGGGGCAAGGGACCTCTCTCAGACCTCTTGTATGAGGGCACTAATCCCATTAACCATTGCTCCACCCTCACGACCTCATCTGCCCCAGAGGCCTCACCTCCACATACCATCACACTGGGGATAAGGTTTTAACACGAATTTTGGGAGGACACAGACATTCAGACCATACCACTATCTTTGGCTTATTTTTTGCTCTATCTTCTGCCCTGCTTCTGTTTGTGCCTCCTTCCCGGCTCAGATCAGGCAGGCAGGATGGATGGCAGGACACATATGTGGCTTACTTAACATGGAAACTGTCACCTGGAGTCAGGAGCTATATTAGTTCCTACTGCTGCTCTAACAAATAGCCCCTGATGCTTTTGGCTTAAACAAAATAAGTGTATTATCTTACAGTTCTGGAAGTCAGAAGTTCAAAATACATCTTATGGGACTAAAATCAAGGTGTCAGCAGGGCCGCATTCCTTTTGCAAGCGCTAGTGCAGGATCCATTTCCTTGTCTTTCCCGGCTTCTAGAGGCTGCCTGCATTCCTTGCCTCCAGGTCCCTTCCTCCATCTTCCAAGCACAGCACTCCATCCTCTGCTTCCATTGTCACACCTCCTTCTCTCACTCTGACGCTTCTGCCTCTTTCTTATGAGGACCCCTGTGATCATTCCAGGATAACGTCCCCACTTAAAATCCTTGAGTTAATCACATCTGAAAAGTCCCTTTTGTCACATAAAGTTCCAGGATTAGGACATAGTCATCTATGGGGAAGGGGACACTATTCCGCCTATCATAGTGGCCTCCCTACGGAGACATTTACAGGTTCTTCAGTCAAGCACAGGAATTGGCTTCCCAGAATCCAGGGAACACTGGTCACATTCTCTCAAGAACAAGCAGAAGATTCCAGGAGCCCTCTCACTTGGCCTGGCTTACGTGTGGGGTAAGCCTTGGCTTATTCCCTGGAGTAGAAGGAGGGGATGCACAACACCCCTGTTTTGGACAAAAAACCTATTTCTAAACATTGCCCTCCTAAATGCTTCCTTGATTTTTTTCAACTCTGTATAGCCTGTAGTTGGGTATGGGCCAAGTTCCGCAAGTCTTGTTATGCTGTCTCTTGATGAGTCATTGTCTAACATCTTGCTTTAAAATGTTTGGGACCTTAGCTGTCGTAGTCCTCAGCATGAGGGCCTTAGCCAAAACCCCGAGAGAAAGGGAAGATAGAAATTAAACTTCCTGTTACATATAAATGTAAATTCAATCCATCTTTAATTATCTGAGTAATATATTAACAAGTTTTACTTTTAAGGCTTGAGGCTAAAGTCCCTCCCTCCGCCAGCGCCAGCCCCATTATTATTTGAAAATATATCCTTCTAACTCTAGATCTTCAGAAATGTATCATTTCCTTTGGTGGGGGATCAGAATTTGCTACCCCAAAATGTGTCTTTGTGGCTTGATTATTTTTAGAAACAAAGACTCAGACCTTTCCACTAAGTGCCTAAAAGAATTTAAGATAGAAGACTGTCGCATGAAGGAACTCTCACCATAGGCAACTCTAGGTGTGGCAGACCGCAGGAATCCTGCTAGGTTCATTTTTATTGAAGTTCTCTCTTGGGTCATGTTGTCCATGGAGAGCCCAGAAAACATTTGGTGATCAAACATTTGTCTTTCTATCTCCATCTAAATTTCCTTCCTCATCTTTAAAGTCCCAAATCATGACCCCCAACATCCTCCTTTGTCTTTAACTAAAGATAGTATTTAAGGTGGTGTCTTGAGCCATTTTGGCAAGTTTTTTAGTTTTTCTTGGGTTTCTCCCATGTACACATGTTACCAAACTTCGATTTTCTCCTGTTCTTCTGTCTCATGTCAATTTAATTCTTAAACCAGCCAGAAGGACCTAGACCATAGAGGAATAGTTCTTTCTCCCCTATAGTTTAATGTGGCTTTCTCTTGATAAATAACATATCATATCTCACTGTGTGATCTACCTTGTTTTTTTTTTAAACTGTAATGCATTATCCCATAGGAATATGGCACACTTTATTAACCAATCAATAGAAAAGTTTGTATATTCTGGTCCCTATTCCTTTGTCTGTTACATGCATTACAAATAAAATGCATTACTTTTCCAGTCTGTTGCTTGTATTCTTGTGCTGTTTTGCCTTTTTTTTTTTTTTGCTTAAATTTGTTTATGATGCCATTTATTATACAGAAGTGCACTTTTAAATGTCAATTAAAAATATTTTATTTCATGTCTCTTGCTTTTTTGGGGGACGCAAGATGGTCTTCCCTGTCAAAATCATAAATATTTTCTTTTATATTCTGCCAATGTTTTTAATTATTTTCTTTTTCTGCGTTCAATATATATGGAAGTCATTCTGAAAGATGTGAGAGAGAGCTAATTTTAGTATTTGAAACATTCAAGCCTCACTGTTTAAACTTTTTGGATTTAACAGGTATTTTGATGGTTGATAGAACAAGTCCCCATCTTTCTTGGTTAAGTTAGTTGATGTTGCTAATCTGACATATGAATTTTAGAATAAGTTTGCCAACTTCCACGAAAAATCTCCAGAACAATTTTAGTTGAAATTGTAGTGAATCTATAGGCTGATTTGAGAAGTGACATTTTTACTGTATTTAATGTCCTTAAATATAGGACATTTCTATTTTTTCCTTTAATGCCTTTAGTGTCTCTTTTGTCATTTTCTTAATGTGTATTTTGTCCATTTCTGATTCCGTTTATGCACAGATATTTTATAGACTGTGTTGCCATTTTTAAGGGATTTATATATTTTGTTTGCATTTTAGAATTATTGCTGCTTTTTAGGAGAGCTTTTGGTTTTCCTATATTAATCTTGCATCCTGCCATCTTGTGGTTCTCTTTTAAATGGCCTAGAATTTATCGGAAATATTTCTAATATTTCACAATTTATTTTGCTTGCTGAAGGTTTTATATAGAATGACTAAATCAGGTTTTATTTCTTCCTATTCTTTGTGAAATATTTTCATCAGAAATGAGAGGTAAATTTTATGCACTACTTTATCAGCATCCACTGAGATGACAGTGGTGCCTTTCTCTTTAATCTTCAGTAAAGTCGCATCAACAGAGTTTCTCCGTGCAGTACCATTCGTGCACAGTCCTGCAGCCACACGTTTTCATACCTTTACGAGATATTTCTAGTTCTTGTTCTGTGACTTATTTATTCCCATTCTTTACCCACTTTTATAAGTTACATTATCTCTTTATTTGGAATAACACTCTATGATGGAAATTAACTTTTTGTCATCACATGTTTGCAAATATCCTCAGTTCTTTTCCATTTTGCTTTATTTGTCTGTGGCTTTGTTTCTGTATAATATATGTATTTTATTTTCACGTGACAACTTACATATTAAATTACATATTTTTTGAAGCTTCCTTCTTTCCCCTCCACCCTCCCTCCTTTTCTTTCTTCAAAGCCTTCTTCTAAAAGGCTTGCTAGTTATCCCAAACCATTTACAAAATAATCCATCTTTTACCACTAATTTGAAATGTCACCTTTGTCATGCTAAATTCTCATGGGATATATTTCCCAATGTGCTACTTAACAATTTCTCAACCCTACATTCTTCCATTGATATGTATATACCAATTAAAGAATTAAGTGTGTATATATATGTGTGTATATATATATGTACACAGGGATTCCAGTTTCTGCTTGTATATTCTTCCAGGTGAGCTATTAATCATCTTGTAAATTTCCAACTGATGTTTTCATAGTTTAAGTCAAGAGAATTGTCACTTTTTGACTATTACCTCTATTAAAAAAAGCATATTATTCTATTTCTTCAATCCTTTCTTTTTGTTTCTTGATAGAGTTTTAAAGTTTTATCCATATAGCTTCTGAAAGTTTCTTGTTAAGTGTATTCCTTGATATTTAATTCTTGTGCCACTATCTAATATTTTTATTTTCTATTATACTTTCCAACTGGTAACGTTTTTGCAGATGGGAAAGTTATTATTTTTTAAACAAATCACATTACTAAATACCTGTATTGTTTCCAACATATTTTTACTTGATACTTGCACATAATTTCCTTTTTGATGGTTGGAAGAAACGGTGATAATTTACAGTTCAACTTCCTCTAGTACACAACATAAAATTTAAATTTAGCCATGCTTGTTCTCAAAATCTCGGAACCATGGATGCCCTGGGAATTTCTCACTGCAGGTTTCCTGGACTTTGGGAGCTGAGCAGAGCCTTCGGTGACAGGCAATGATGTTGCTACAGGCAATGATGTTGCTAGTAACCCCAGAGGCCTCTGTCCCAACAGATGATGACAACTGACAGGAGGGAGTAAAGCAGACCTTAATTCGTGAACTTGGTAATGGCAGCGACCGTTTCCGGATACAGGAACCACATGCGCGGCCCAGTCCTTTAGATAGCGAGGCCTCACAGCTGCGATGCCCACACCCCCACCTCCCATCGCCCTGGGCCTTTGCACATCCCCAGGACCCCCAAAAGACACAGCACGGGTAGTGTAATTTACACAGGACGCCCCGCCTCTGAGGGTGAGGGGACTGTGTCCCAGCTACAGAGGAGAGAAGGGAGGCTGGAAGTGGGCCAGGGGCCTGCTGGTGAACGGTGTTGGAGGGGATTTGAACCCAGGCCTGTCTTTCCCAATCCGCCAGGCTGCTTTATGACTTCAGAGGCAAGATGTCTGCTGAACCCGAGGGGGCTGCCACCCCAGTTCTCCACCCGGGGAGTGGGCAGGGAGGGGGCGGAGGGCTCCTCCCTCTGCAACTCTCACCCAGGGGACCACACAGACGAGTCCTTTGTTCTGACCCAGGGCCTCCGGGCGAGCACGAGGAACGCCCTGCAGCGCGGGGACCACAGTCCCGGGGTGACACGCGGGCAGGTGGCTGCAGGCGAGGCCTCACAGTCGGCCCACGACCGAGGAGACAGCACCCCAGTGAAGGCCCCCTACGCCCAGACAGTCCCATCCTGGACTTGAGGGGCGCCTGGGGCTCAGGCTGCCAATTCTGGCCTTAGAGGGCAAACTGGGATCCTCCAAGGGGCTGATTTAACTAAATTACACATTTACGACCCAATAGCCCAGCCCGTTTTCCTGCTCCCTTGCAGCCCTCAGCCTCCCAGTTTTCCTTTCCCTCCAGGACCAAGTTCTTAGCTTCAAGTTGAGCCCCATTCTGGACATGAATACTGTCCCTCCCACGTGTCAACTGCAGTAAAGAGGCCCGCCCATCCCCTCCTCCCCGAGCCAGGCACTTTACTGCAGCTCTGCAGACTCAGGAGCCAAGGATTCAGGAGAAGAAGGGTGGGAGGGTCTGCCCACCTGGCCGGTGGGCCGTGAGGACTCAGCTATAAAACCTCAGGGTCAGCAGTCATAGGTGAATACAGACGTCTACACTAGCCAACTCGTTAAACTGTATACACACGTACGCATGTGCATGCATAAATATTGTGTGTGTCTTCTGTGTGTAGGTCACAATTTTAAGATGGAAAAAATGAGCAATAGTTCACCAAAGTGATGGATTATTATTTTAAAAGGGGGAGAGAGCCCCCACCTTGCCCCTCACACGTCCAGGCCCGTTGTTGCAGGTGGACCACTTGGTCTCTCCTGGCAGCACCCCATTGCCCACCCCCCCAGCTCTTGCCCACAGCAAATAAGCCCCAATGCAGGGAGTGCCCAGCAATGCCTGTTCCAGCTGCCTGAATGGAAACCTTTGTCCTAGAAGGACACTGGACGCCCTGTCCAGCAATTCCAAGTGGGCATGGTGCCTGCCACACCGCCCCCTGCCCTGGTAGGTGATGAAGATGGGAATGGCCGCCGGAAACTCATGCTGTCTCCTTGCCCGAGGGGACGGGGACAAGGTGCACACAGCCCTCTGTGAGCTGGACAACTCTCCAAAGCCACTCTCAGGAAGCCTGAGGCAGGCAAGCCACGGATGGCGAGGAAGGGTGGCCTGGGAACAGCAGGAGAGGGCGCTTGTTCCTTGTTTGTTTCCCATTTCATCACAGCCACGTGGGAGGAAAGGAAGCTGTGGGTGCAAGCATGTGCACATGCACCTCAATCTTCATCTTCATCTCCATCTCCCCCACTGCGTAGCCAGCTGCCCTGCCTGTGAGCATCCCTGTGGAGAGGCCCACATGGTGAGGACCCGACGCCTCCTGCAACCAGCCGCACACAGGAGCTTACAGGTGGATTTTCAGCCCTGGGACAATGCAGCCCCAGGCGACATCCTGACTCACCCTACGAGAGCCCTGAGTCAGAGCCGCCCAGCCCCGCTGCCCTTGGGCTCCTGGTCCGCAGAGACCAGACGACAAACACTTGCAGCTGTGTCTGCCCAGTGTCAGGGTCGTTCAGCCCCCAGCAGGAGACAGACCCCTCCTCAGAGCCTCTCCACCAGGCCCCGCGTGGCAGCCCTCACTCAGGGCCCCTGAAGCTGGCTTACTTATGTCTGTTTACTGTCTCTGGCTTCCTCGTTAGGAGGAAGCCCCGGGGAGGACAAGCGGTTTGTTAGGTTCACTGTTGGGTCCCCAGTGCCAAGACAGCACAGAGGCTCCTTGACCAATGGCTGAGGCTCAGCAATGCAGCCGACCAGGAGCCCCGTCATTCTGGGATTGCTGGACCATGTGGTGGCTCTAGTTTTAATTTTTTGTCTGGCCTTGGTGTCAGGGTGACGCTGGCCTCACAAATGAGTTCAGGAGTGTTCCTTCTATTTTTTTTTGAAGCATTTAAGGATTGGTATTAGTTCTTCTTTAAATGTTTCGGTAGGATTCACTTGTGAAGACATCTGGTCCTGGGCACGCATTTTATGTTATTGATGTCACAATTCACATCTTTTCTATTGTGTATCCATTAACGGATTTTTTGTAGTTATAGGTACTCTTAATGCTTTTGTCTTTTAACTTTTATACCAGGGTTAAAAGTGATTTATGCACCACCATTCCAATATTACATTGTTTTGTATTTGTCTATATATAATTTACTTTTACCAGTAAGGAATCCATCGGAAAATTATTAGAAATAATCAACTACAGTAAAGTTGCAGGGTGCAAAAATCAGTGACATTTCTATACTCTGATAATGAACTAACAGAAAGAGAACTCAAGACTACAATCCCATTTACAATCGCAATAAAAACAATAAAATATCTAGGAGCAAATTTAACCAAGGAGGTGAAAGAACTATACAATGAAAACTATAAGACATTACTGAAAGAAATTTATGATGACAAAAAGAAATGGAAAGATATTCCATGCACATGGATCAGGACAATAAACATAGTTAAAATATCCATACTACCCAAAGCAATCTACAGATTTAATGCAATCCCAATCAGAATCCCAATGACATTCTTCACAGAAATAGAACAAAGAATCCTAAAATTCATATGGGGCAACAAAAGACTCCAAATTGCTAAGGCAATCCTGAGAAAGAAGAACAAAGCTGGAGGCAACCCAATCCCTGACTTCAAAATGTCCTACAAAGCTACAGTAATCAAAACAGCATGGTACTGGTACAAAAACAGATACACAGATTAATGGAACAGAACTGAAAGCCTGGAAATAAAACCACACATCTACGGACAGCTAATCTTCAACAAAGGAGCTGAGAATACACAATGGAGAAAGGAAAGTCTCTTGAATAAATACTGTTGGGAAAACTGGACAGCCATAAGCAAATGAATGAAAGTAGACCATTATCTTCTGCCATACACAAAAATAGACTCAAAATGGACCAAAGACTTGAAGGTTGGACTGGAAACCATAAAACTCCTTGAAGAAAGTATAGGCAGTACACTCTTTGACATCAGTCTTACAAGGATCTTTTTGGACATCATGTCTTCACAGACAAGGGAAACCAAAGAAGAAATAAACAAGTGGGACTTCATCAGACTAAAGAGCTTCTGCAAGGCCAAGGAAACCAGGATGAAAACAAAAAGACAATCCACCAATTGGGAGGAAATATTTGAAAATCGTATATCTGACAAGGGGTTAATCTCCATAATATATAAAGAACTCACACAACTCAACAAAAAAAAACAAACAGCCCAATCAAAAAGTGGGCAGGGGATATGAACAGACATTTTTCCAAAGAAGAAATACAGACAGCCAACAGGCACATGAAAAGATGTTCAACATCACTAATCATCAGGGAAATGCAAATCTAAACTACACTAAGACATCACCTTACACCGGTTAGAATGGCTATAATCACTAAGCCAAAAAATAACAAATGTTGGAGAGGATGTGGAGAAAAGGGAACCCTCATACACTGCTGGTGGGAATGCAAACTGGTGCAGCCAATAAGGAAAACAGTATGGAGATGTCTCAAAAACCTAAAAATAGAAATACCACATGACCCTGCCATCCCACTACTGGGTATCTATCCAAATAACTTGAAATCAACAATTCAAAGAGACTCGTGCACCCCTATGTTCATTGCAGCATTATTTACAACAGCCAAGACATGGAAGCAACCCAAGTGCCCATCGACTGATGATTGGATGTAGAAGATATGGTATATATACACAATGGAATACTACTCAGCCATAAAAAATGATAAAATCGTCCCATTCACAACAACATGGAAGGACCTTTAGGGTATGATGTTAAATGAAATAAGGCAGACAGAGAAAGACAAACACCATATGATTTCACTCATATGTGGAAGATAAACACACACACAAAGAGAACAGATAAGTGGTTACCAGGGGAAAGGGAGGTGGGGGAGGGGCACAAAGGGTAAAGGGGAGCACTTGTGTGGTGACAAATAATAATGTACAACTGAAATTTCACAATGTTGTAAACCATTAAGACCTCAATTAAAAAAAAATCATGTGCCTCAGGTCTTGTCTTGCTCTCTGCCTTGATCTCCCCTTGTGGCCCTTCTAGCTGTGCCTGGTACTTCCTCCAAGACCCATGAGTAATAAGCTCTATTTCAGTTTCTCTTGTGGTCTGTTGTTGAATGGAGGCTCACCATCCAGCACTCTATGCTCAGCTTATGTGTTAATTTGATAAATTCGTAATGATGCGAGAAAATGGCGATAAATTTATGAGAAAAGAAATCATGTGGAACAGGTATTGTCAATAACAACCAAAAGCTACTTGGAAAATAAAATAATAGTTTAGAATGATGAGGGTCATCTCTTTGTTGTTTCTCTTATCTCTTCCACCCGTTTATTATTTCCTATGGCTAAATGTCATTTTTTTGTGGCAATACAGTAATCTCTATAAATCATATTTATATACTGTATATATATTTATATATTGTATTATGCATTTAATGGAAAACCAATAAAAATATATTAGCATTCAATATACTTCATGAAAATATAAACTTCTCAGGAAACAGAAAGTATAGCACTAATATATTAATGTTCTTTTTCTCTCTATTTAGGCAAATTTCCATTTTCAAATAAAGTCAGCAAGATGTCCCTCAAAATTAGCATCAAAAAAGTTAAATAGAGATAGATTTGAAATTTGTGTAGCGGATTGCTTCCAAATAAAATGTCAAAAATTATCATAATTATAGTAATAATAAAGATAACTAACATTTATTCAACACTTTCTGTGGGAAGACACTGTCCTCAGTACTTCACATGCATTTGTCTTCTCTCATTATTATAAATATTTTAGGAGGTATATATGAATATCGACATTTTGCAGATGAAGAAACTAAGGCTTATAGCCATTGAGTGTATTTAATTTTTAAGAATGCAATATTTAGAGTAGAGAGAGAGCCCCACTCATACGAAGTGTGGGACAAAAGACAAGCTATTCAGTCTCTCTGAGCTTGGAATTCCTACTCCAATAATTGGGATAATCTTACTTCTCTTGCAGGGTTATTGTGAGAACTAGAGATTGTATGTGCAAGACCCTGGTCAACAGAAGGCACGGAAGGTGTGGAACTAATATCGTGTTTTCCTACTTGGGTAACTATTGCTTCCGACTATCACTGTCATTGTACTGCTCTATGCTGTTTCCACTTCCATCATCAAAAATAGTTTGATTTTTACTATTTAAATTTTATTTCTTCCCATGCGACTAAAATGGCAAAAACTGTAGTAATTATAATTGTAAGAGTTCACCATAAGCTACTTGTTCAGAGATGACATTTCAAAAATGAACTTATTTCAAAATAAGTCCAATCTCTTGGGGAATTAATAGAGTATGTAAGACGTTCCACACTGTGGAGATTAACAGCCTCTGGCCATTTCTAAAAATGTAGGAGACACTGAAACAAATTACTATCTATTTATTTTCCTGAAACTGACTTTCTCTGTAACTAGCTGATAATCAGTGGTTAATTCAAAAGGTAATCACTCTCCATAATTGGCCCATTTTTAAGCATCTTGGTGGAACTTTCAATAAAAGGTCACTCACTACCACCCCAAGGAAAGGATTCTAGGAGCCCCATAATTTTCTCCCTAGAGTAAGATTATTTCCCCCATTAACCTTTTAAATACAATTACATGAGTTTATTAACAAGAGAAAAATCTATTTGTTAAACTCAAGAGGATTTTTATGACATAGGACTTGTCATTTTAAAACATTCATCTCATTCACTCTTTGTCACCACCAACCCCAAACCATCTTAGGCAGTTCATCTCTGGTGTCATAGTAAGCACAAAATAAAGGTTTATTATGACCATGTGATAATTTTAATGAGTTTTTAAAATGTCAGTAAACTGTCTAATCACTTGTCTTCTCTAACCCCATGTATTATTATTAGCAATGGTAATAACATTTTGAATATTGGCCTATCAAATGCAAGAATCATTTAACTCAAAGTCAATCATTTTTTAATATTTATCTACAGTAGTATAAATGTGCTAAATACTTCTTACAAACCATATAGAAATTTATATGAGTTAAATTGTTAGTGGGAGAATTAAATCACTCAATGGGTCTTGGTGACAATTCATATTGTTAAATATTCTTGGACATAGAATAATATAAAGATGTTATTTTTTTATTTTTATTTGTTTAATGAGGAAGATTGGCCCTGAGTGAACATCTGTGCCAATCTTCCCCTATTTTGTATGTGGGATGCTGCCACAGCATGGCTTGATGAGTGGTGTGTGGGTCCACACCCGGGATCCGAACCTGCAAACCCTGGGCCACCAAAGCTTAGCGTGTAAACCTAACCACCACATGACTAGGCAGGCCCTAGATGTTATTTCTTTGAAAATATTTTAGTTTTTATACATTCTAACAAATACTCATTAAATGGCTAATTATACTCTGCCTTACTTATTTAGTTTCACTTTATACTGAGTAGACTTCTTTCAGTTTTCTAAGCTGCAATTTATAGTCATCAAAATAATGTTCCCTTCCCTAAACTCCCTGGTGCTGCCACATTAGTAAACCAATTTTCTTCCATCCCTAAATATTTCCCACACTCAACGTGCACGCCATCCATCCACTCTACAAATGGCCGACCCCAACTCATCTCTAACAGGTAGAATTTCAGATATTCCTCAAAGACACTGTGTAGATGCAGTCCAAGAGGACTACCTTCTTATAGCAAATTGCCAGAATTAAGATAGAAAATATTTACACACATAAATGGATAAATGTCATTCCCTGAGTTGTCAGAAACTACGTTAGAAGAGTTACGAATTGTATGGAAGAAAAAGCAATACCCATGGACATCTTCCTTGGGGAAATGTGTTTTCTTCCCTCTTCCTCAGAGGTGACCACACACGTTAAGGGCTCATACGTACATTTAATGAATACCAGTTTAGTGCCTACTATGTGCCAATACGCTTCTGGAGATCTAATGGTGAATGAGACAAGCAAACTTACAGTGGGAAGGAGGAGGAAGAAAATACAAAAGCAAACAAATAAATGAACATGAAAATACTAGTGACACTAAGCCCTGGGAAATAAAAAAAATTATATAATAAAGTGCTTGGGGGCCGTGGCTACTGGAGACAGACAAGGCAGTCAGGGAAGTTGGCTCAAAGAATTTGAAATTTGAATTAATAAATGTAAAACTTAACAAGAAAAGAGTAGCTGAATGGCAGGAAGAAATAGATTAGCTGAGTGTGAACTGGTCTTAAATCCATCCTCTTCAAGGAGATATGCTTTCCAGTCACCAGGATTCCCAGACTACGTGAACACTGAAAGTCAAAGCAGGACCATCAAGGACTCATACATGGTCAAGGGAGTTCTAGAAATGGGTTAATACTGAATTGTTCACTGTGGGATAGAGGATTTCTTTTTTTAATTTGTTAAGTCACGAGACAGATCTTTGGTACTACCAATTATATGTAAAGTACTATCTTATGCAATTTCTTATCAACAGATATTTCATTTACCAGCCCCAGGACTGGGAGAAGACAACACAGATTAAAGTCTTCGTAGGCTAGCAGAGATTTATTGAGTTGCATTTACCCAGCTATCACGAACAGAATTTTAAAATTAACCTACTCTTCCTAGTGACATATAAAAAATTGCTTGTGACATCGTTATCTCAACATGTTAAAGCAAAAGGTTAAACTTCAGACTGTTAATGCTCTTGCCTTCCTCTCTCAAAGTTGACACGACTCATTCGCTTTAGTGTGTATGAATTACCTTGGCTGTTTTAGCCACTCTGACCACGCTCATAACCAAGCCATGACTTTTTTCCAAATGCTTGTCCGAGGCCAGAGAGCAGCTTTCATCACTGGTTACTCAACAAAACCCTCTTTGAAGGGCTGTTATGATAACTATTTCAAGTGGAAAGTTTTCCAGCATGGTAAATACTTTCAAAAGGAAAACACAATACTTACAAAACACATCAAAAGGGCTTCAGAAAAATTATCATAGGGTAGTGAGTGAATAAATGATGAAAGCCTATTTCAGGAATACCTCACCTGTCAGCCAAAGTGTCTTATACGGAGACAACTTTAGTCATTCTTTCCAGAGTAGAAAGTACTTTATATTGTAGCCATTCATGAGAGGAAAAATAAAACAACTGGACCTCACTTAAAACACAAAAAGGGTGTTAGATGACGAATTGTGACCAGTAAAATGCATCTAGTTTAAGACGGAAATACCTGAGCCAAAAGCTTCATGAAAATTTATTTTGTCCTCAAATCGATTATGAGAAAGTACATCCAAATTGCACAGTCAGTATAGCCAAAAGTCCTGAGGACAGACAAAATATTTGCATGAGTGAGAGGCCAATATTCAGCACATTGACCTAAACATTTTGTGAGCAGAAAGCAGTCAAGGTTCTACCAGGAAAAGAGAGAACCAAAACAAAATAACAACAAATATCATGATGCTTCATGTCCTACATGACACCAAAGTCCACGTAAACAGGTAAACATGCAGTAAAATATCGAAAACTACCTTTCAGTATAGGAGAAATCCAGCCAAAAAAAAAATGGATTTGGCTGCATCTAAATTAACCTTCATCAAACACAGCATCATTGTTTTTAAAAAAGGAAGACCTGTTTTTGGTTTTCTTAATGATATGGCTGCTTTTTACGTTCATTCAGGAGCTAGGATTGCTTTTATGTCTCAATTCCTAACACCTTCGATTCTCCACGCCCTGTGTTTTGCTGTTGTTATTCCACATTCTCATGGTGTCTACGGCTTTTACATTGAGAAGCTGACTACCAATATTACTTGGAGTGTTCTAAAGCTGCTTTAACCATCTCTTCTAGAAAAACTAGAGGCTGGCACAGTAGGTGAAGACTCTGGCAGTTCAAGAAGATTGGAAGTTTCGCCATCTTGTTTCATTTGGTTTGGGGATAAAAATGCACACTGGATTTATGTGGTTGGCTTAGGTTTTTATCAAATATTTTCATAGACGTTATTTAATCCCATAAATTCTGTGAAGATTTTCCTATAAAAATAGAGAGTTAAATTTCAAGCCTAGAGATGATGTCCTGGAAACCACTTCCTTTTTTTACCTGATGCCCTATCAATAAAAGAGAATGCAGTTTAGCATCACACTGTTAAGCATCTCTGTGAAGTCATTATGTACATTTTATAGATTGTATGTTCACAATGGTTGACCTATTTTAATACAGATGGGGATAAATTTAGTCTTGCTTTAGAAACAACTTGGTTATATGGAACTGAAAATAACCGTACTGCAGGACAGCTGAGATTACTATTTGAGTTAATTCTATGAGTTTTGTGAATTAATTGTGTCTTCTTGGTTGACTTGCTATGCTTCGTTTCTTGTCTGCCTCTCAACTCTCTGAAATCATCGTCTGATCATAACTATTATTTCCCCCCTCCTTGAGATTCTATCCTGAACACTGCTTTTTCCTGTGCTAAATATTTCTATTTTCTCTTATGGCTTCGAAGCCATCTACATACTAGTAAAAAAAATCACTTGTATGCTATATTCTATAGTTCCACTCCTAAAGTTTCCTTTTTTTTGGCTCTAGTCGTACATTTCCTTAATTCATATTTACAGCTGTTTGCTGATCATTAGCTTCTGCTTACCCAAGAGTTCTTTAAACTTAACATGTTAAATGAAACAAGTATTTGTTTCCAGTAAGATGATTGGCTGGATAATTGGACTGACTCTTCCATTAGGGAAAAAATAGTCAAAACAGAGCAAAGAAACTTCTAATAAGCATTGTCAAGCTAGCAAGAAAGTAGCACATTTTCAGGAAGCAAAGAAGTGCAGACAGGGATGAGCAGAAAGCGGAGCCTGGCAGCAGCCTCTTAGCCTGAGCATGTGTGACAAGTGGCAGAAGCACTGTACACAAAACCTACTAGAGAAGGTAAAAAGGCCGAGAGGGGGAGTCTGGCAAGATAACTGCCATCCAGTCAACCTGGAGCCTCATCGAGTGCTGCCGCACTGTCAAGTGTGAGCCCAGTCCTGCAGAAGACCATCCTCTGCAGTGAGAGCAACTGCAACGTCCAAGGGTCCAAGAACACCTTCAGCTCTGATGATTCATTAGAAAGACTCACGGAACTCACTGAAGGCTATGATGTTCACAGGTAGGGTCTATCGCAGAGAAAGGATGCAGATTAAAGCCAGCTAAAGGAACAAGTTCACAGATGGGGTCCAGAGGGCTCGAGTCACGGAGTTTCTCATGTCTTTGCCCCGTGGAGTCAGAGCATCTTACTTTCCCAGCAGTAATGCGTGACAATCACGGGGAGTGCTGCTAACCAGGCAAGTTCACCTGAGCTTCCAGTCTGTACTGGGGATTCATTGCATAAGCATCATAGATTGACTGATTGCCCATATGGTTGATCTTAGCCTCCAAGTTAAGTGACGTCACATGATCCAAAGCCCCAGCCTTCAGTCACATGGTTGGTCCTTCCAGTATGGCCAGCCCACAGCCTAGGACTACTAGGTGTGGCCAGCCCCATCTCTAAAATCCCGTGTAGCAAGTTCCTGCCCTAAAAAGTCTAGGGAAAAAGACTGACCACTTTTTGGGCAAGGCCAACTTCTTTACCACACAAAAGCCTAAAAGGCTACATAACTAATGTAAAAGTAAATTATAAATAAACTCAAGGAATAAATAAATAAACTAGGGAATGAAGAAATATCAGCTGTCTTAGATCTTGGTGCTTACCAGAGAGGTGAACATAATAATCATTAAAAATTTGGAACTAGGAGTTGGCCCCATGGCTGAGTGGTTAAGTTCACATACTCCACTTTGGCGGCCCAGGGTTTCACTGGTTCGGATCCTGCGCGTGGACATGGCACTGCTCATCAGGCCATGCTGAGGTGGCATCCCACATAGCACAACCAGAAGGACCTACAACTAGAATATACAGCTATGTAGCGGGGGCTTTGGGGAGAAGAAGAAGAAAAAAAGGAATATTGGGAACAGATGTTAGCTCAGGTGCCATAAAAACAATTTGGAACTACAGGTGACCTTCACACTTATAATTTTGCAGCCCAATTTCACAGGAAATGGGAAGTCAAAGAAAATCTCAAAACAAGAATATGCAGAAACAAATTTAGATTCTCTCCAGTGTAAGCCCTTTCCATTTCAGGCCTCAACAATTTCAATGGATAAAATTCCAAGGAAAATGAATATCTCACAGTCAAAATAAACACACAGTCTATCTAGGCACCACAAACAAGAATAAGCGGAAACAGTAGAGAGCAAACAGGGCTCACAAAATCTTCAAATAATGAAATCATTAGCTATAGAATAAAAGGAATATGTTTAACATGCTTGAAGAAAAAAAGTCAAGCATGAAAACGCATATAAGGACTAAGACACTAAAGAGAAAGGTCAAGTAGATTTGAACAAAATTTTTAAAAATCAGATGTACTTCTAGAAAGACTACATTAAAAATTGTTAAAAATCAATAAAGGATATAATTCCATTAAAATGGTTGCAAGGGGGTGGAGGATGGCCGGGGGTATCTATGAAGATGCAAGAGCAACTTTTCTTTTTGAGTGATTGAACTGTTTACATCTGGATCAATGTGGTGGTGATGTGTTTATACGCATTTTTAAAACTTCATAAAACCGTACACCAAAAAGTGTGAATTTTACTGTTTGTAAATTATACCTCAACATTTTTTCCAAAATTGATGGTTTAAATAGCACATTAGACAGATGAAGAGAGATTTAGTAACTGAACGATGATATGAAGAAATGTTTCAGAATTCAACAAAAGGGAGATAACTGTAAATATGATCTATCATTAAAGATTAATAGAAGATAAGATGATACATTGAAAATAATAGGATGGAAAATATATAAACAAACAAAACTTCAAAAAGTTCACCACCAGGTCAAATATATATATGTGCGTATATACGTAAAATCAGAGATCCAGAAACTGAGAAAAGAAAGAATAAATGAGAAGCGGAATTTAGGTCAATGATAGAATTTTCCACTGTTGATAGAATTTTTCATCCACAAAGTCCTGAGTGCCTCAACAAGCGTACAAAGAAATCACACTTTGACATATCCCAGTGGAAGTAAAAAAGACAAAGAGAGGAATAAAAATATATTTTTAAACCCAGATTATCTTCAGAGGATAGATACATGGATAGGAGACAAATAACAGCAAAATGAAAGTCAAAGGCAGCAGGGCCACACATCTAAAGTTCTGTGAGAAAACATCTCTCAACTTAGAACACCACATCCAGCGAAACTACGTTTCCAGACAAGGGTCAGATAAAGGTGCCTTCAGAACAAACCAAGCAAACTGAAGCGTCAAAGGGCTTGCTACGGCTGATTCTTATTAAAGAAAAATAGAAAAGGACGTTTTTAAACAGAAAAAAGGAAGGTCTGAGATGCAGGAGAGTACAGAAGAGTAAAGAAAGTGGAAACCTCCTGGTTAAATTGAAACACGCAGGATTGAAAAAAATTTAAAAACCAGTAATAGCAATACCATATGAATTTTTAATAGAATAGAATGAAGATGGAAATGGATGAATGCAATGCAAGTATTGTTATTTTATGATTCAAGAGGTGGGTAGAGACATTAATTAACTCTAGACCTCAGCAAGTATTCGTGCTTTTATTACCCAGGGACTTGCTGAAAAATTAGAACACCTTGTGAATTTCCCAAACTAGCAGAAGAAAGGAAAGAGAGAGGATAAATGTGGGATAGTTAAAAAGCAAAAAATTAGAATTTTAGATACAAATCTGTGTAAATCACTCATTACAAGAAACATAAGTGGACTAAATACTCAAATTAATTCAAAATTGTTAGCCTGGATTAAAAAATAACTTTTAAAACTTCTACCTTATTTGCAAGAGACAGAGCTAAAACACAAAATTACAGAAAGCTCAAAAATAAACAATGAAAAAAGATATATATATAAATTGCCATATTTTTACCAAACAAAAGCTAGCATTGTTATATTAATATCAAACAAAATTTTCCTTAAAGAAAAAAAGCATTATTTCAAATAAACAGGGTAACTCCATAAGAATAATGTAATCAAATAAATCAGAGATATATAATAATTTTAAATCTATATGTAAATTTGTACACTCTTGAGAAGAAGATCTCAAATATAAAAAGGAAACGTTGACAAACCTACAAAAAAATTTAAAATTCTCAATTATAATGGCAGACTTCAATATACCTATCATTATTTGATGGAACAAGAATCCAAAATAAAACTGCAAATGTCGGGGGCCAGCCCCATGTCCGAGTGGTTAAGTTCATGCACTCTGCTTTGGCAGCCCAGGGTTCGGATCCTGGGCATGGACATGGCATCGCTCATCAGGCCATGCTGAGGCGGCGTCCCACATGCCAGAACTAGAAGGATCCACAAATAAAATATACAACTATGTACTGGGGGGGTTTGGGGAGGAAAAAAACCTGTAAATTTAAAGAAATTCTCAAAAGCATAATTAGCATTCTTGATAAATTAATGTACATAACATATTGTGCTGATCAGATGTAGAGCATGTTCTTTTCAAACACAGGAATGCATGTAAAACTTGACGATACTGGACCATAAAACAAGTCTCAACGAATTTAAAAAATAGAATTCATGCCGAATATCTTCTCTGGCAAGAAACGCAGGCAACCTATACATCAAAAATACAAAAATAACTATAGAAAATTCTTGTATCTTTGGAAATTAATTGGATTTTTAAACAATCCAAAGAGGAAAGAAGACATTTATAATCTTGAATGCTTACACTAGAAAAGAGAAAGGCTGAAAGAAGTTAAGAAAAGAAACCCAGTAGAATAAATTTAAAGAAAGTAGAGTGAATAAAGTAACAAAAAATAAAGGGTAGCAATTAGTGAAATGGAAAACAAAACTTCAATAGAGAGGATCAAAAAGCTGAGAAGTGATTCTTCAAACAGACTAATAGAATTGATGAGTCTCTAGCGAAATTGATCAGTAAAAATAAAGGCACAAATAAACAATTCCAATAATGAATAGGGATACAGAATTGCAGTCAAAAATTGTAAGGAAAATTAAAGAATATTATAAACTATTATATGTGAATAAATATGAAAATTTCACAAGAAATAGACAAATTCCCAGGAAAATAAGATTGACCAAACCTAATTCAAGAAGAAATAGAAAACCTGAATAGTCCTACAACCATTAAGGAAATCAAAATAGTCATCAGAATTTTTTATACAATGAAAACTCCAGGCTCAAACTGCCTTATCAGACTGTTTTACCAAACAATCAAAGCAAACCTAATTTCAGTCTTAAACTATTATGAAAAGGGGCAAAGAGAAAATACTCAGCAATGTAATCTATGATGCTATCATACTGTTAATACCAAAACTCACAAAGAATAAAATGAGAAAGGGAAATTATAAGCTAATATTACTAATAAACATAGGTGCAAACATTCTAAACAAATAGTACCAAATCTTAATCTAGTCAAGTAACAAAAAAGTGTCATTAGAAACAGTCAAGATGTGCATGTTCCTTCTTACATACAGTAACTGTTTAAGATTATTAGGTGACTTGTAAATTTGAAAAGTTGCCCATCACTAGCCAAGTCTTATGCTAGGGGACCTTGATCCGCATCCTTAGTAGTTCCTATAAGACAACGTATGACACAGAGGCAGCTCTGTTTGGAACAGCTGATGTGTCATAACTCTTCTGATCTTTCCCAGGGATTAAAAAAAAATCAATTAATGTAATATCATAAAGCTGACTATAGGAGAGAATCAAGTAATCATCCCAACAGATGCACACTGGACTAACAAAGAGGACAGCTAATCAATGTCTAAGCACATTTTGAATAAAGATGGCATAATTCCATATAGGTAGGGATGTTGAATTAGGAAAGTCAAAATAGGAATATATAGAATAAGGACTTTGACACCTAGAAGACCTTTATAGTATTTTCCTTTGTGAAATTCCAGCATGAAATCTTAGTTATAATCAAGAGAGAAAAAGATAGGTAGCTATCAAGATCTATGTATGTATACCATTGAACGTATATTGATACGTAGAACTTTTTTACAGTCCTTTCCAGGCTAAGCGTTGTAAGTCCTTTGTCCCATCCTTGCAAATAAGAATACATTATTTATAATAGCAACAATAATCAATGATCATAACAGTATAATACAATATTAACAATGATGCTAATAAGATCACCACCACAACCATCAACTTTAAGTGCCACCTGTGTCCCAAATACTGTTCCAGCACCAAAAGACATGATCAATAATTCTTGCAAATATTCTGTAAAATAGGGATCACCTACATCAACTTACAGAAGAGGACACTGAAGCTCAGAGCTAGGAAACACTAAGTCCAAGTCTTTTAGGTTCTGATATCCGTGATGCAAACTGCTTACCACGGTATTTAGAACATAGCAGGTTCTCAGGAAAAGGCAGCTCTTATTATTAATGTCTGCTACATCATTTTCCTAGAAGGCATTAGAAAGAGAGCAAAGAAGTCTGGCCAATGAATGCTTTAAAATGCCCAGCTACGTTTGGGGTTGGGCGCTATTTTTACTGGGCGCTTGAGCCGTTAGCAGGTGACATCGTCAGGCTGGGTGACCAGGGCTTTGTGCTCCCCTTCGCCTCTAGCCCAGATCCAAACTGAAGAAGCACCATCTTTGTCTATGATGGTTTCTCTAGTTTTGTTGACCTGCTAGATTTCTCTTTACCCGCTGCGCCAAGAATCAAGCAGTTCCAACCAAGTAACTTGACACAAAGAATTTGCAAATGTCCCTCTTCCAACTACCTTCTAGGAAGAGGCTCCTCTATACAGACCTCAAGTGTAGGAAAATCCACAGCCACCCCGGGTGCTCCTGCTTTCATTTCACAACCTCAGCAAAATGGCCTCTCCACAGCCAGAGCTTCATCCAACAGATCTATGCAGCCCACTACTCTTTCTAGGGAGGGAGGGCAAGTCAGTCCCTTAGAGTTTAAATTAGGACTACTTCCAAAAACAAATAATCCTCTTGAACAACCAAACATTTACCATTGAAATAATTTCTTCCAGAAGCAAGACTGATAGAAGCTTACAAATTTTAGAGGAAGAAAAGAGAACTTTTATATCTCTTCTAAAAACTTCAGAAAATTTCTTATAGACAAAAGGACAGGATGTTAATAAATTAGGAAAGGATTTTTGAGCACATACTGTTCTTAACGTACTTCTAAAGGCAAAAATATTCAACAGGGGATCCAGAGTTGGGAGTGTGGGAAGAATATAAAGCTTGGAATTATTTTGAACTGTTCTGTAATTAGCCTATAAACGACCAAAAATACTAAATGTCCTTATAACAGCTTCCAAATATTCAGTTTACTCATTTAATTTTTTCTCTAATTGATTTTATTGTAACATAGAAAGTCTATGCCTGGATCTTGTTTGAGAACTCCAGATTCTAAAAGAATATAAAAATTTTAAAAATTGATTGAATCCATTCGTTTCTTCATTGACAGCAGTTTTTAAAAGTGTTTCTTTTTTGCACTTACCCTAATGAAGTAAGGTATAATGCTAGGAAGTTTTATGAAATATGTGACTCCTCATATCTTATTGTTTTATAACCCTAGAAAATATATAAGAAATCTTATAAGAAAAAGTAGCCTTCAGTTAAAAAAAATAAAACTCTCAGAGAATAATAAAACCATTTTCCTACATGCTATTCAATTAAAAGCTGAAATGTTCACAGGCATTTTCTTTTATTATTATGAGATGAATACATGTGATAATGGTCATTTAGAAGCAAAAATAAGAGAGTAGAGAATACTCTCTCTAGAGAATGTAGCTTTTCCATTTGTATATTACGGATGTATTCAAATCAAGGACATGAGGCCACTAATTAAAATATTTTACGAAGTAGGTGTCAGATGAGTCCTACCTTCATATTAATGACAAAAACAGCTAACAATGGATGTAAGAAAATAAACACAGCTGTAAAGCCTTAGTATAGCATTTTTTTCAGGAAGCAAAGAGATGGAGAAATAAAGGACTTTCTTTTAACTTAGGTCTCAGAAATTTTAAAAATGCTCATTATATCAAGATCCAAAAAGTGCCTTATAAAATAAGAATTGATAAGGAAGAGGTAAACTGTGTATTTTATTGATAGGATTATATATCTGGAAAATTCCCAAAAGTCAATGAAAAAACTAGCACAATAAGTGAGTTATGTGAAGTAGTAAGTTATGGAATTAGTATTTGGAAATCAATAGCCTTCTTATACTAAAATGGAAAACTTTGTGTATATATACATGTAAACCTTATTTTATATAAAGAGGCTTAATATTCCTTATAGCTAGAAAAATGCAAATTAATATTTCATTAAATATTGTTTCTCACCTAAGGATAAATGAAACTCAAAGTTTGAAAACATAACATCACAGATGAAGCTCTGAGGAAAAGGCACATTGGAGAGTGGAAGTTAAAATAGATTTTAACATTTTACAGATGTCAAAAAATCCAGTGAAATTCCCTATGCATATACCCTTTGACATAATCTCACTTCTAGGGATCCACCCCAAAAGTACATTGGAAATAATATAGAAAAAGTATATGCCAATGCTATTCATTGCAACAAGCCACTCTTAGATGACAAGTGTATCAGTCAACTATTGTCACAATAATATTGTGTAACAAACCACAACAAATCTCAGTGGCTTACAAAAAGCACTCATTTCTTCCTCGCTCATGCTTTTGCCGGCCAGCTGGGATTTTCAGAGAGACACACCTGGCCTTGGCTCCAGATCACAGGTGAGAGGTGAGTACAAGTCATTGCCTAGGCTGTTATTTACCTGGAAGCAGGGGGCTACCCGGGGAAGATGCAGAAGAGAGCAAGCCTAAACACAGAAATTTTTCTCAAGTTCAACTGGCATCGGGTCCACTGACAGATTCTTTACCAAATCACCTAGCCAAAGTCAAGTTTAGGGTTTGGTCAATATACGTCACATACCATGTGGAAAGGATGTGTATTTAATATTACTATAGGGGAGTGAAGAATCAGGACTATAATTCATTCTATTACACAATCCAAATCTTCATCAGTGAGGAACTTGAACAAAGTATGGCACATCCAAAAGCAAGGAAACTATGAAGCCGTAACAAAGAATAACATATAATTCTATGAAAAAATATCAAGGATATGGTGTTATTTGAAATGGCAAAAGTGAGAAAATTTATATATTGTCCTTCCATCACGTCTAATTGCCAAGTTCTGTCACAACTATGATGCAAAAAAGTAAATACGACTCAGGTTACCTCAGGTCTCAATTTTTACTTACAACTTAAAACTATGCCCACTCACGTTGAGTTTACAGCTCACTGTTTACACAGCAAAAGAAGAGAAAAGAAAGAGTGATGTGGGTGGGAAGTCAGGAGACCACGTTTTGAGAAACTTGGACCATAATTCCGAAAGGAATTGAGTCTAACTTGCTGGATGACGTTAGACAAACTTGAGGGTTCCCAAGGGCGAGCATTGTTTTAGGTGCTTTAAAGTTTGGTTTGGTTTGGTTAAAAGATCTTATCAGCCCTACCTCTCTACTTCTGTGCCTTATCCGAATTCAGGACAGCCTTGGCTATGTTCCGGGACTTCTTAATGACCTAACTGTCAACCACTGCCACTACTTACCTTCCATCTTAAGCCTTTCTTTCCTCTTATTGAGATCAGCAACACGGAGAAAAGGAGCGTGAAATCTCTTCACTGAATGCTTCAGCCTTGTCCATCTCTATGCTGACTTTCGAGTTTGCTCCTCATCTTGCTGTAATTCTTCCATTAAGATCCTTGGATTCTCTCTGTTCTCTCGTTTCTACATCTCCGCCAACGACACTTCTTGGCTCATCAACAGTCCCCGTAGACTGTGCTCCTGAGAAGACAGAGAACGTGGAAAGGGTTAGAGGTGGCACGAGTTACAGGCCCCTTGCTTCCAGGTTTCCTGTAAGTAGCTGTGCACCAAAACTACCAGGGAAACTTGAAAACTTCTGATTCTGGTCTCCAACTCCAAAGTTTCTGCATTGAAATTTAGTACAAAAGAGTAACATTTGGTCTTACAGAGTTGAGAGCCATTGCTTTGAATAAAAAGATTGGTTGAGCGTCTAAGAGGTTTTAGAAGACTGCCGGATGGGGAAATTCTATGTAGAGAACCAAAAATGAACTTGGCGAAATTAAAAGGATGAGAACTGATTCTATTTTTGAATATCTCCAAAGAAGTGTGTTCGAGGCAATGCTAATGAAATAATCAAGTGTTTAATATGCCGCTCTGCTCTTATTTGTGTCACTGAAATCGTTTTGTGACAGTTCTGACTCATTTTCTTTTGTCTTATCCTGTGGTTCCTGGAGACAGGATGAGAATAAAGTTCTCTCTCAGGTAACTTTTTAAAAAATATCCTTACTTGAACTTGTCTGATAGACCTAATTTTCTAACCCATTGCTTTCCCATAAACCCTGAAAGTCCAAAATTTAAGCCAGTGGAAGCAGAATGTTTGAAATTCAGGTTAGTACGTTATTTCATTTCTTTGTAAAGTGTCCTTCCATCCCCACTAGTGTCATAATTCACATAATCTTTGATATATATTGCAACCTTCTCTCTTCAAGTCCTCTGGTCTTATAAAAATGTTTCAGCAAGATGCTATGCTCAGTAGCCGATGTCAAACAGTTATGCCAGCTGGCTTAATTTATTAAATACCAGTCAAAAAAGAGAAAAACTAAATAAATTCCATTTCCACCTACATGTAATTGAAAGTTTTGCGAAGTGTTAAAAGAATGCCATTCACTTTCATTTCTTGACAGTCACCAAATACGTTATATAAAATAACAATCAGGAAAAAAATCTGCTGTCAATGCTCCATCGCTTAGCCCAAGTTGACATATATATAGTTATTCAATTTCCTCCAAGAAAAACCGGGTTGGTATTTTTTTTTTCCACTAGTACTCAGTAAATAGATTTAATACCTATGGCTTTGAGATTAACTGAGTGCCAGATTTATTTTAATATGGTCTTCTCTTCAACAGCCCTCTGTCTTCCCTCCCCTGGATTCTTTTCTTAATCGCTTGTACAGTGTTCCTTTTACCATGTCAGGTAACATATTCACAGGTGTCAAGGATTAGGATGTGGACATTTTGGGCTGGTCATTGATCTGCCTACTAAATCAAAACAAAGCGGAACATGATTCCTCCTCCAAGAAGCCTCTCTTGATTGGCTCAGGCACACTAAGGTTTCTCCTTATAGGCTCCCAGAGTAATTGTGTACCTCTGTTGGTCCTTGTATGATTACCTAGCTTAGTCTACTAAACTGTGAGTGCTACGAGGGCAGGGCTGTGGCATCTTCAATTATGTCTCTCCAATTACGATCACGTTACTGGGCATTTAGTAGATTAAAACAATATACTGGCTGATTGCCAAACTACTAACCACAGTTAGGATTAAAATTAAAGTATTCTTAAATTGAGACCTTTTTTGTTGTTTCCTGATAGAACTGTATTTATCCACACGTGGTTTCTAGAGATTGTGTTATCATGGGAAAAAGAAATCAATAAATTAGTCTGCTCCCAAACTAGTAATTTTCTAGACTGACAAACGCTAACGTTAAGTCATATATTTTCCCTCCTTCAGTGTTAGCCAAGGATTTGTTCCCATCTGCTTTTTCCCTATAGGCACCAAAAATTTCAATGTATTTATAGTCGTAAATCATCATGTGAAATAACTTAACATTTCATCTTTGGAAAATAGATAATAGTCCACAAACTACTATGTATTATAAGAAATCCAAGATCTATCATCCAGGAAAAGAATATGAATTTTCTTATAACCATATTGATTTATAAATACTGTATTTAAAAAAAGAATTTGGTCATGACATTAAGCAAGAGACTTAACTTATAACAACTAGATTTCAAAATGTGCTTTTAGAGTTTTTTTTCAATTGTAGAAAAAATTCTCATCTGTATATGTTGGAAGCGAGAAAAAAGAAATTTAATATCTTTACAGATTGTTCTAGGTAGGGCTGATTCTGTTTAGAGAAGTTAACAATATAATGATCTCAATATTTATTAATAAATATCTGCATGCCATATGGTTTGCTGTCACAAAAATGACTGTTTTTCAATAAAATATTTATTAGGTCTGTAGCATGTTACACAGACTGCAGAATCAATAAAAGGAATGGCACACACTTGATCAATACTACGAAAAGCAGAGGGAGTCTGGACAATTTACCGCTAACTGAAAGGATTTTCTGTGCGCGTAACCGAGCAGCAGCATCAGTGGGAAATACCGGGCACTGACGGCGACAGAGCGAGGTACCTACTGTCATATTTCAATAACTGGATCAGGTTTTGTAGTTGGGTTTGCCTCCCCATTTCACTTCTTTTCTAGCCTCATAACAGCCATAAAATGAAACTAGTACCAGTCCTGTTGGGTTTTTCGGGAGCAAACAACAGACTAAGTCACAACATGAGACAAAAGGAGACTTTTTAAACTCAGTCCCTCCTTGTCAGTTGTGCCAACCGCTTATAAATTACAGTTGCCTAGTAGGCCAGCAAGCAAGCATTACACTTCCACAAACGTGAATTCATAGCAAAGTCAATAGACGTTAGTGATTGCAACTGGAGAAAACTGCAATATAATTATTTCAATTATAATGGAATAAATTTAACAAATTTTAATAAATTTAATAAATGGAATAAAATTAATAAATTTTTGAGAGACAGAAACATTTGCAAAAATCACTTTACTTTGTATACATATGTAGAGGAGGAAAGACTTTCCCTCTATCCTCCTAGGTTCTATAGCTGAGTCTTTGAAATAACCTGGTAACAGGCAGATTAACATGAGAACATGTATACAAATTTATTAATTTTTGATATTACATGCACGGGGCATCACAGGGGGGAGAAAAGTGAATACCCAAAAAAGCGGTAAGATTTGAAAGCTTATATGTCATCTTAATAGGGGAAGGGGAGGGGAGATGGAGGTCTCTTGGGGAGAGTAAAAGATTTTTAGGAAAGATGGACGGGCCCTTAGAAGAGTAGATGGGAGGTATGAGAGTCTGTGATGAAGTCTGTCTGGGTGTGGTGTCGACTTCTGCTCTCCTCTCTTGTGATGAGTCAGTCTTGCCTGGCAATGAAACTCCCGGGGAGGATTTATCACAACTGAGTTCCTCTTCCTGCTGGGGGATCCGTCTTTAAGTAGATGAGAGGGAGTTCAGAGAAAGCCTCTCCCTGCGTTGGCTCTTTCTCAAATACCCTCAGCTCAAAATACCCAATATACCAAAGTGGCGTATTTGGGGGTGGCATATCCTGAGCGCCTTCATTTATCTACTGATATTAAATTATCCCCCAAATTCAGAGTGCTAATACATCAAGAAGAAATTCAGGCTCTGCAGATTAGAAATATGTTTCCTCCACAAACAGAATGATAAATGTTTTTGAAATTTCTGAATTTGGAAGTTAAATTCTTTAGGAACTCTGTTGATCGCTTAGAGGGAGATTAAATCTCGTCCATTACCTTTATATCCTACATAAATCTAACTGAGCTGTTTTCATTTTCCTTTATCTCTTTTCACGTTATTTTAAAAGTATGTGCTTTTTAATGCCAATATCCTCAAGATGAGATTCATGTGTTCTCACAGGAGTGAAATGAAAGACAGAAATGAAGACACATTTTGCAAAATTGGTGATGTAGTCATTTTTTGACTGGCATTAGATAGCACAACAGAGTCATTGTCATAGTCTAAGCAGTGCTTTTTCGGTGACATGAGTCACCTGAGTTGCTTTTCTATCATTCCTGTCATTCTCTCTAAGGACGGTCCATCTGAATCGCAAAGGGTATGTTATCAATGTCCTTTGGCAAGGACACATGACAGACAAAACAGTGGCCCTCACAGAGTGCACCATTGTACTCACATTAAGTTAACCTGAAAAGGGTCAAACTTTTTCAAATTAATTGTCTTCGGTTAATGGTCCTAAGAGAGCAGAAAATTATCATTTTACAGGAATTCAGCAAAGTGGGCTTTCTTATGTCTTCGAATAAGATGGGAAGAAAAATTTTACATGACCATGGATATCTAAAAGTTCTAATATTTTATGTGTATGTGTAAGCCCATTGTGCATATAATTATTTGGAAAACTAACTTCTCTTTAGTTTGGGATGAATTTGTAACTAATAGCCATGACGCATAATGCTCCAGACTTCACAAATGCTTCCACAGACATTATTTTAATTAAATCTCACAAACTTCCTGTGAAATACGCATTATAATTTGACTTTTAGAATAGAGAAGCTGATGCTCAAAGATCTTATGGTATCTAGCCAAAAGATGAATCTTCTAACTCCATTTCCTCTGTTCTTTTCATTAAACCTCAGTAAGTCTTACTTGTATCGAGCATATGACAAAATGCTCTAAATGTAAAAGCCTTGGGATTTCTATTAAGATGTTTATCACTTTTTATGACAAATATTTGCCAAACAAAAGACCATTCTTCAATCTGAAACAGATGTCAAATTCTAGGTTAAAAAAATTTAAAAGAGTGGGGTTAAATATCCTAAACGTGACAGAAAGAAAAATTTTTATTAGAAAAGATATTCCCAATTGTAAGTGTAAACAATTTAGCATACTTTAAGGACAAATGTAGTTTTGAGTTCCTCATCTCATAAACAAAACTAAGGTAGACACTATGGGTTGGCTACACAGAAGCCATCCACAACCAAATTTCCCCTTTTCTTCCTCTAATAAACAGGCCAGAAATGTAAAATACTCACTTTGCCGGGCTACCTCAAAAGTGGACATGACTTGAGGACCCGTTCTGCCCAGGAAAGGCAAGGAGAAGGCACTGAGTATGGGCTGCAAGGAAGGTTTGTAAAGGAACAGATTAAGGGAGCGTTTATCTTTCCTGCTCCTCCCCCTCGGAACTCAGATGCAGAGTCTAAGAGAACAGGATCAACTTATGACCAGAGATGAAAGACACATGCACAGGATGGACAATCAGGAAAATGGAAGACTCTGTCTTTGCATAGTGACCCCAAGCTCCCGACTCAGGGAGGTATAAAAATCTCATATTGTTGAAGCTGCCGTTATTTGCACCAAACAGAATCTTAACAAATAGAAAATTTCTGCCTGAAATTGGGATGCTGACAAAATAGAAACGGTGATCTTGACTCCCCTAGGTGTAGAAGAAGTGGGCTGCTGAGAGGAAAGTCGTGACGATTTCTGGGGAGGAGAGTATCAATTCTCGTTATGTGAAGAAAAACATCTGGAGTAGCTATAGTCTGCTATAGACCACGTGCTGAGTCAGGTTGCAACTTTAAGGGAAATAAGAAAAATTCAGTATGTGTGTCTGTGCTAATTTCAGCAAACTCTCACAGGAAAGGGTGGGCCTTCCAGATTTGGTCTGCCAAATCTGCAAATCAAAGAGAGACGCTCTTGGTAGTTGTAATCCACACTGACTGATAGTCCCATAATTTGCAGTCGTGTCAGTGTTGAAAGGGCCAACACAGGTTCAGGATGAGAGATTCAGGAAAATGGAAGGGTCTGCATAATTGAACAGGTTAGAGGCTGCAGGTGGTGAGTGTGCCTTACTGGAAACAAGATTGGAGCGCCAGCATTTCTCTGCCTGTTGCAACGCTCTGCCACTCAAAGGTCTGGAAGTGGCTGGCAAAAATGGAATGAAGAGTTTTACCTCATTAAAGTTCCCATTTTTCAAAACTTGCATCAAACTCAGAGCTGGGAAGATGAGTAGAACAGAAAGGCAGCCACCTAAGAACCAAAACCTCTGAGATTTAAAGACTAAATATAGCGAAGATCTGTGATCACTTTCTCACAGAGATAACCAAATGCACGTTGACTGAGTACTTCCTAATTTTAGAGAGAATTGAATTGCCGAATATTTCCCAAATATAGACCTCAGGAGCCAATGAGCGTTCAAAATTGAGACAAACGCCAGGCCCCTAAACTCAGACCAAGAGAAGACAAGAAAACTCTGCGGCCCTTAGTGACAGCATCATCCCAGAGTCCACCTGGGGTGTCACCAAGGAGGATAAGCGATAAGGAAGCTCTTCCCAAGAACAGAACCAAAGATTCTGATGAGGAATTTTCTTCATCACCGCAGTCAAGTTGTTGCTATTTCTAAATAGCAGAATTTGATAATGGTTATGGATAAGTTGCTCATTATTTTCCCTTCTCCCTTTTTTCAAAAATTTTTTTAAAAAAATTACAGAAATCTCCTAGTTCTCCACCACCGTCTACGGGACGTGTGAAAGCGGATAACTTATACGCTGACAGGCCTCATCCACATCTGATAGAGAAACTGTGAATCCCCCAATGTCCTAAACTGGGTCCTGGAGGCAATAACTGAATGGTCCTTTTGGATTGTGTCTCTCAGGGAGGAGGTGAGTACATTAACTATAAAATAGGAAACAAGATGCCTATGGATATCGAGTGGCTAGAAGATTGTGGCAGACGAGGTAGGTTAGTTCCCCAAAAGGCATTCATAACCTGTTTTGGTTTGGCCTTTCCCAACTCCAGCAGCTACAAAGCAGAAATACCCCCCGTCCCACCTTAAGAAAACGAGTGGTCATGAGATCCTATTCTAGACAATGAGATGTTTCTTGAAGCTAATGAGGGGCTTCTGGAGAGATTTTTTTAAGGGAACAGATCTGAAAGCCTTCTAGCCTCCAGCCTTTTCCCCTGCCCCTTGTTTTCCTACCTAGACGTGCATTTGATGTCTATAGGTGCAGCAGCCATCTTCTGACCATATAGATGAAAAAGCCGTAAGATAAATTTTGACAGAAGAGGAACATTGAAGGATCTGGGTCTATGATAATATATTTAAAAGATTCCAATAACCCAAGACTTCCTCCTTCAAGAATTTTTGTTACATAAGTAAACACCATAAATGTATTGATTAACTGTTACTTAATAGCAAAGCTTCCCAAAATTCAGAGGCTTAGCATTCCTGGATCCGAGGATCTATTAATAAAGGATGGGCTCAGTTGGGGCGGCCTGGCTTTGCTCCTCATGGCTTTCATCCCTTTTCTGAGACCAGCAGAACAGCCAAGCAAATTCTCACAGTGATGGCAGAAGCACCTGAAAGCAAACTGAAATCCTAAAGGCCCCTCGGAGCCTCGAGTTGGAACCGGCTCACCTCATCTATTAGCTAAAGAAGTCACATGCCGAATCCTGGTCACAGGTGGGAAATAGGTTGCAGCCCATTTAAGGTAAAGAACTGCAAAGTCACATGACAACGGACAATGGCTCCAGGGAGGTGTGGATATTTGGGGCAAATAATGTAATATACCACAGTCGATGTTATTCACATTTTCTATTAGTTGCATACAAATACAAATCTAAATAAATCACTTGACTGATTACTGTAAGGGTTGAATTAACAACGTAAAGCAACAAATACAATGTCAGGAATAAGACAGGCAATAAATAGTTATTATTATTATTATTACCCAAATGTGTCTTCAACACAATCCAAATTGAAGTCAACAAAGGAAATATCCTAAAATTCTCAGACACAATAATTGTAATATTATGAGTGATTTTATGCTTTTGCAAATTTTATTTTATGATAACATGATTTAATATATCTTAATTTTAGCAAAGACACTACTGTAAAACTATGATAAGATTGGAAAACAAAAATATTCCTGATGATTCTGAGATCTTTTGTAATCTGCTATGTAGACAATAGTTATAATAAACAATAGCATACATTCCCATCCATAGAAAATAAAGATTGCATTGACAACCAGGCCTAGTAAAACGTAAGCAATGCGTTGTATTTGAAGTCGAATGCTTTATTGACACCTTTTTTAAGCCTTCATTAAAAATAAATTAATTTTCAAAATTATAAAATAATATAAATAAGACGGGAGTTTAAACATTAAAAATTTGACTTAGAAAGGCTCTTTTCAATACTCACTAGCTGAAATTTCTAAAATTGCAAGTAAGGATCAGATGCATGTAACGCTGAGTGAGTGGTCATTGATGCAATCATCAAGGAAGAAAAGGGAAAAACAGCAGCCATCCAGAAAACACAACATTGGCACATGGACTGGCTGCCTCTCAGATAATCGTCACCCTATGGAGTGAACCCAGACTTCCTGAAGACACTATAAACAGGATAGTTCTCAGAGCGAAGAGTCAGCCGGGTCCTGCTTTATCAGCGGAAATCTGGTCAGGTGACAGTGCAACACTTCGCTGTCCAGGCTCTTTTACTAAATGAAAGCCAGCTGCATTGTCTGGAGAAGGAACCCGCCTCAGTCCCAAAGTCGTTAACATGAAGCCCTCTGCGTACTCTGGGGTCCACTTAGAGGAACTCAGCATTATCGTTATCACACATTCTCATGACTATAGGACAACGCCTGTGTCAGACCTGAGTAAGAAGGGTCTCTGACTTGGGTCCTATGTTTATGTTGGGGGGTCTTCTGTTGTGAGGGATACCCTCTTCCCTCTTTTTCTCTCCTCTTCTCTGCTCTCCTGTCTCCAATACACACACACACATACTCACACACACTTAAAACTTAACTAGAAATCACATAGATCAATCTATCACTTGAGATCCAACAGTCAGCATGAGTGGGACACAACCAGGCTATAAACATCTGCTCTCATGATAAATGTAAATACCAAGGAAGACAAAACATTTCCCATCTCCTGCCCTAATCCCAGAAATGTAAGTCAACCGTTCCCGAAAGCCATGAAGGTGTGTGGCTCAGATTGTTGCTGACATTGGAGGGGGACACTGTTTCAGAGTTCTAGAAGGATTTTACTGGTGGGACACTTAGGTAAGAGAAAAGACAAGTGATAACATATACTCTTTCCTCTCAAATAACATAAAACAATAGATTTTTGCAGAATGAAATAAAACTTCACAGTAGTGCCAAATACCCATTTTCTTTTTCTCTTTGTGCCCAAAGCTTGGTTCTGGAGGTTTTCAAGAATTATCATGTTTGCAAAGCTACACATGGCAAACAGAGAAAGTTTTGTGGAATTAAACAATTCATATTACTCTCAAACTTGTATATCTGCAGGTCTAGATTAACATGGATGAGGCATGTAACAATTGTTCACATTACCAAACATGTCTAGATATTAGTTTAAGAGAGAGCAAAAAATCATTGCATAAGTGAGGTAGGTTTTATGACAAAAGTTTAACTTTTCTGTAATAGTGTGATCATTATAATTTATCACAATGCTATTCTTTTACAGCGTTTGAGCATGAAAAGTAAAATTCATTGTTAATTTCTGAATCTAAGTTTTGCAAGAAATTTATTAGTAATTTCCATTTAGTCATAACTGCAGCAGAGCAAACTGTAAATTAATACGAATAAAACACTACTTAAGAAATATGACTCAAGAACACTTCAATTTGGCATTACTGTCACAAGAATGCAATTTGTGTGAAAGTCATTATTTTAACAACAGAATTTGGCTTGAAATAAAAGCAAAATTATTTTATGAAGTAAATACTAAATAATCTATAAATTCCATGTATCCATTTTATCAGTCAGTCAAGCATAATTAATGAATCAATTGAACAATAAATATAATTGTTTTTGCTATTTAGCCAAATCCCAACGATATGGCTTTATATACATATATACATATATATATATATATATTTAACCTTCTTATTAAAAAGCTACATTTTCCAAGGTAGGCGATAGAACATATTTTAGGAGTTCTAACCTGATATGCAGCTTTGCAATACATAGACAGTTAATATGGACCTCCATGTGTAGAGACGGACCACAAGAGATTTAAGCTTGAAAAAGTGGCTTACAAATCTTATGACTTCTTTTCAAATTTCACATTTTGTTTATATGAAAAGGGAAGCTCAAAAAAAATGATGCCTCAGATTCCACAGAAGGAACGATGAGTTCATACCACCGAGGCCCAGGAGAGACTTGGTGGAAGTGCTTCACTGCCTCCAAGGCTGACCAGCTGGATGCTCCAGAGGGCGGTGACTGGAACAACCTCCCGTTCTGGCCGTGAGGTCAGATGCAGTCAGGGGGAGGAGAAATTGGAGATGCCCAGCAGGGGTTGGAGACAGGACCCTGCAGGGACTCCAGGCTGGAGGAGCAAAGGAGAACGTTTAAGTCCTTTGGATTTCACAGACGCCTTAGAAGTGGTTCCCTGGGTAGTTCAGGTGAGTCCCCGGCCCCGGCCAGTACTGGGGTCCCCAGAGTCTTCAGATGGGCAGAGACGACCCCAGGAGCGGGTCTCTGCCTCTCGCAGCCCTTCTGCAGGCAACGGGGCCATGAATCTCTGCCTCCTATACGTCTACCTAACCAGTAGGAATCAAGGGTGGCACCAGTTATTTGGGCATTTGGCGGAAGTTGGGTCCTCAGGGCTAAAGTCAAGGCCAGAAAGATGAGTGAAATTGTGTGTCGGAGACACAGTCCTAGAGAGAACCAAGGGTGGAGCTGAGAGATCCAAGATCAGTTCACAGACCAAGAGCAAGCAAAATTAATGAACTAAATCAGAAGTGAAAAAGCAAGAGTCTGAAGGCAAGCAGACTCGATAAGGGGTGAGACGCCAGAATGAATTTAACATTGCCCCAGCTTGACTTGCCTTATGATAAAAATAGTCGTACGAGGAAAATTAAACTAACTCTGGTTGCAGGATCCCTGAGCATTACATGCACGAGTCTGTAACTGCCAGTAATAATTTCGGTTTATACGATAAGTAGAAATATGTGTTTTGTGTTGGTGCTGAGTTACCATCAGGATAAGAAGAGATCGTCCCTGGCCTGCAGGACAGAGCAGCAAAGGAGTCTCTCATGGGACATTGAAAACCCCACACACATAGAGGGCAGAAAATCGTGCTCCTGGGAAAATGTACCTGTCCCAGTGTCAGAGCATATCCACCTGGAATCACTAAGCTTTCAAAGCTCAGGACAATTAGTTAAGGCTACAAGGGATAAAGGAGAAAAAGGAAGTCACTAAGGCCCATGTTGTATTTTCTTCCTTCTCTTAGCCTGAGTTTTTCCTCATGATGCATCTAAGATGTTAGCGCAAATAGATTCCAGGCAGGCCCTCATTTTTCCCTCCTGGACATACCTGGAAATATTGAATCTTGGGATTTTATGCCAGTGCTACACTTACATGAATAATTATTCCAAGCAGTACCACATATGGATGTGGAAACTGTGGTTAAAATCTAGGCTTCAATATCGGCTATGCTATCGCAGCGTATCAGTCACCTATTGCTGCGTAAGAAATGGTTCTTGAACATAATGGCACACAATAGCGATAGGCTAATGTGATCGCTTCTGGTTTCTGTAAGTCAGTGATTGGGCAAAGGCTCAGCTGGGTAACATGCTCCCCAGGGTTCACATCTGACTGCAGTTAGATGTCCCCGGGGGTTGCAGTCCTCCGAGAGTTTGGCTGGAGGTCCATTTGCAAGGGGGCTCACTCACAAGGACACTTCAGTGTGAACTCTTGGACAAGATCTCCACTCCCCTGCACATTGGACTGTTCATGTGGCTGCTTAAGCGTGCACCTGGTGTGACAGCCGGATTCCCCAGAGCGAGGGATCTGAGAGTCCAAGGTGCCAACGGCAATGCTTTATGACAGTTCCTCACCACTCCTGCCATATTTTGTAGCTCACACAAGGCCAGGACTGACTCAGAGCGAGGGGCACCAAACAGAGGTGTGGGCACCAGGAATAAAGATTACTGGGACCATAATAGAGGCTGGCTACCACAATGGAAAATGTAGTCAACCATACTCATCTTCAAATTCCAGGTCTGTAAAATTAGAGTAGGAATTCCTTCATCATGGTGATGTCGTTATATTAGAAGAGCTAAGTTTTTAAGTGGCTGGCACATAGCAGTGGCTCAGGACATTTTAGTTATTTCCCTTTTGTTTAATTTTTCTCTACTGTGCCTTTCAGTAAGCTGTCTACCTATTGTACTTTCTTACATTAAAATCTAAGGGACTGAGGGTGCATGTGAATCCTGGCTAGGGATGAGAGCTAATTTCTTAGGCAAGCAATCCTGGCAAGTCACGTAAAATCTCACAGCCTGATTATTTTCATCTGTTAAATGAGAATAATATGTTGGTTCTACTTCTATAACTTTATTATTGTGAGGAACAAATGAAATAACAGATAAAAACTTGCTTTTTAAGCTAAAAAGTGGTATTCAAATAATAAGAAGTAAATCAGCGAGCTACCTATGGCTTTTAGGTCTATTGTCATCTTGGCTTACACACTTTGATGAAGCGAGCTGCCATGTGGGAGAGGCCCACTGAGGCAGTGAGGTTGAAGGGGGTCTCCAGCTATCAGCCAATAGGGAATATAGACCCTCATTCCATGAGACTGTGTGAAGTCCAATGACACCAACGACCACTGACTGAGCTTGAGGGGCGAACACTCCCCAATTAATTTCATGTGGCTAGTAGTACCTTATACCAAAATTGGACAAAGATAGTACAGAAAAAGGACACTACAGACCCATATCCCTCATGAATTGACACAAAATCTTTAACATAATATTAGCAAATAAAATTTAGCAATATGTTTAAGAAAATCATATACTGTGATCAAGTGGGTTTTAATCCATGGATGCAGGTCTAGTTCAATATTTGAAATTCAGCCAACATAACTTACCATATTAACAGGCAAAAGAAGAAAATCACATCATCATAGGAATTGATGCAGAAAAAGCATTTGACAAAATTCAGATCCATCCATGATAAAAACTCTCAGAAAAAATAGGAACAGGACAGGACTTCCTCAAGTTGATAAAGATCATTTACAAACACCTTACAGTTATTTTGTCAAATGATGAAAAACTGAATGTTTTTCCTCTAAGATTGGGAACAAGGAAACCATCTCCACCCTTGTCACTTTTATTCAGCATAATGCTGGCAGTCCTGATCAGTGCAACAGGGCAAGCAAAAGGGGTAACAGCCATTTAGATCAGAAAGGAAGAAATAAAACCGTCCCTATTTGCAGATGCTACAATTATCTATGTCTTGCTTCTTTCTTGATTGTAGCAAGGTCAGTATCCTGGGTGTGATATCTTACTACAGTTTTGCATGTTTTTACCATTGGAAGAACCAGGCAAAGTGTACATGGGATCTCTCTATACTGTTTCTTATACCTGCATGTAAATCTACAATTATCTCAAAATAAGAAGTCCAATTTAAAAAAGACTGTTCTAAAAGCATTTGTAACTTGAACATATTCTTGCATTTGTGTTTGAATATGTGTAAAAATTGTAAAATCAAAAAAACCTTAAATGTTCATCAATATGGGGGTAGCTAGATAAATTATATGACATCCACCCAATGGAATGGTATAGAGTTGTAAATACAAATTAGGAACCTCCTGTACTGAGGAAAATTCTCCACAAAGTGTTATAATATACTACCATTTGTGTTGTTGTTTACAAGAAGAGATACTACATTTTTGTATTGACTTGAATAAAATATCCAAAAGCATAAACAATATCTGAATGACAGTGGTTACTTATTAGAAGAGATGGGAACTAGGCAGATGGAGAATACAAGGGGAATGGGGATATATAGCTACACAGTATTTTCCATATTTTTGACATTCGATATATAAGATTATATTACCTAATCACCAAAAAATGTTATTAAAAATGTTCTTCCAATACTAATTCTAAGGATTACAAATAGTGTGACATTAGCACAAAGGTACAAAGATGGAGCAGTAAATCCATGGAATTGAATATTATGATTACTATAATGACAGTGGTCTTCTAAACAGTAGAGAAAGACCTATTGATTGTGTGGTGAAAACAGTTGATAGATTATTTGATAGATGGTAGAATTGAGGCCCTCTTACCAGCATCCATGATCTGAGCTGTGAAGGAAATAAAGAGTTGCATGCAGAAGCTAAAGCCACAGAAAATCTGAAGGATAGTGTGGATGTGTGTCTCTCTGATTTCAAGATAATGGGACTTCACAGTTTTGAGGAAAAAGGAAAAGGTCACGAAGAAAGAAAGGATGGTTTAGAGAACATTCAAAGTAGATCACAGAGAAGACAGCAGAGATCAAAGGCTCTATTAGACTGAAAAAACTTAGTTATCCTTAGGACAATAATGGATTTTACATGTAAACATTCACATCATTATTTACGTGGCCATAAAAATGGCAAGTGAAATTTCAGTCAAAATACAGGAGTGTATTAATTTAATATTGATTTTTCCCTGAGATGGAATACAATTAAGCTATAACAAATCAGTGGAAATCAGATGATGAAATATGTTTATGGGTATGGAAAAAAATGACAATTTATATGAAAAAGCATGCCAAATAAAAAAACTTTTGAAATGATGAAATTCTGTATAGTTATCGCTTCTTTTTACTTTCGTATATTTTTCAAATGCTTTACTTTGAGTGTATGTTGCTCTTATAATTAGGAAATATATAGTTTCAATGTAGCCTTGACATCACAAATAAACTCTCAAAAACCACTATTGGGGATGTCTGATTTTGCTCCAACATGGAAACAACTTGGAAGTTGTCGCTCCCACCCTTACAACAAGAAAAAACCTTGAACAAACTGAAAATCAGTGACTTTCCTTAGATCCGTCAGAGAATTGAGGTCACAAGGCAAATCGCCACCCTGACATCTGTAAGGCAAGATTCAAACACAGAAAATCGTAGCAGAGCTCAGCTTACGACGAGCGGTCGTCATTAAAGCCAGTCACTGGTAGGCAGACTTGCGTAGCGATTCTGAGGAGTCTTGAGAGGCTGTGTGTCCCTCCTGGAGTGAAACCCGCTGGAGACCCATCTCAGGTGGGCCCCTCCTCCAATTGGTGGCCTTTTCCACCAGGAGTCCCACCAGTTTCTCACAGTAAAGACCTAGAAAAATTCCCCCATGTTTTAGACAGGGGGAGGGAAAAATAAGCATTTTGAAGTATACCCAGAGAATTCTCCCTCACAAAGGCCTATCCTCCAAGGGAACTACTTTACCAGAGCATTGTCTGACTTGGGCAATGAGACAATTCCAGCCCCTCCTACCCTTCCTGTCTCACATAAGGGGACCAAAAAAAGGCTAAGAAACACTCAGAAGGTCACAGCCTAGAGACACAGGTCAATTAAAAAATGAAAATTTAATTATAAGTTTACATAATGCTTCTCCTCTCCCAAACCTTACCACCATGTTAACTTGGCTCCAGGATAATAACAGCAAATTGCAACAATACACAGACTCAAATTAAGAAAGAATTTGTAGGGAAACTAAAAAACAAGGGAGGAAAAGAAATAAGGAAATGAAGCCTCTGGCACTTACAGCTAGAAGAAACATTAAACACAATCTACAGGGATGCTTATGTATCCTAATGTATCCTATTACTTGATACATCATGTAGCTTTTAACAATAAACTAAAAGGCAAGAAAAAATAGTCTACAGCCACAAAGCAAGAACCAGAGGCAAATTTAGATAAGACAGAGATTTTGGAATGATCAGATATGGATTTTTAAAATAACTGTGATTAAACGTTAAGGGCCCTAACGGAAAATGTAGACAACATGCAAGAACAGATGAGTAGTAAGATGAAAACTCTAAGAAATCAAAGGAAACGCTAGAAATAAAAAAGCACAGTAAGAGAAATGAAGAACATGTTTGATGAACTCGTCAGGAGACTGGACACAGCGAGGAGTCAACGAGCTCAACTGAAAATGCGTCAATAGGAACTTCCCAAATTGAAAGGCAAAGAGAAAACAAGATTGAAAAATTACAGAACACTGCAGAAAAAGTATTTGAAAATATCTAACACCCATTCATGATAAACACTCTCAGCAAACTGGGGATAGAGGGTGACTTCCTCAACTTTATAAATAGTGTCTACAAAAAACCTACAGCTAACAGCATACTTAATGGTGAGAAACTAGAAGCTTTCCTCTAACATCAGGTACAAGGCAAGGAAGTCGTCTCTCACCACTACTTTTCAATAATGTACTGTAAGTCCCAGCTAATGCAATAAAACAAGAAAAGGAAATAAAATGTATATAGATTGAGAAGGAAAAAATAAAACTGTTTTTTTTCATAGATGGCATGTTTCTCTATGTAAAAAATCCAAAAGAATTGACAGGAAACTCCTGGAATTAATGAGAATATAGTGAGGTAGCAGAATGTAAGTTTGATATACAAAAGTCAACTGCTTTTCTCTATAACAATAAATGAAAATTTGGGATTTGAAACTAAAAACACAATAGCATTTACATCTGCACCAAAAGAAGAACGAAAGAAAAAGAAATAATTAGAAATACACGTAATACTATGCATAGGATCTGCATGAGGAAAACCACAAAGTCTGACAGAAGAAATCCAGGGTCTAAATAATGAAGAGATATTCTTTGTTCGTGGATAGGAGGACTCAATATTGCTAAGATATCACTTCTTCCCAAATTTATCTATAAATTCAAAGCAACTGCAAAGAAAATCCTAGGAAGTTATTTTGTGGATATTGACAAACCAATTCTAAAGTGTATATGAGAAGGCAAGAGACATAGAGTAGACAACACAGCATGAGGAAGAAGACCACAGTCAGAAGAGTGACACCACCCGACTACAGGACTTACATAAAGGTACAGTAATCAAGACAGCGTGGTATTCATGGATGAACAGACACTCAGATCAATGGAACAGAACAGACAGCCCAGAAATAGACTTACACAAATATAGTCAACTGATCACTGACAAAGAAGCAACAGCAATCCAATGGAGAAAGGGCAGTCTTTTCACCAAAGGTGGCTGGAACGTTGGACATTGACATGCAAAATAAATAAAAAAGTTAATCTAGACACAGAATTAAACCTTGCACAAAAGTTAACTAAAAGTGAATCACAGACCTACATGTAAAATGCAAAACTATAAGATTTTTGGAAGATAACGTAGGAGAAAATCTGTTTAGTCTTGGGTTTTTCTATGAGTATGTAGTTACAAAACCAAAAGAATGATCCATAAAACAAAAAATTGATTAGTTAGACTTTATTGAAATTAAAAACTTCTTCCTTGTTAAAGGCACTATTAAAGAATGAAATTCAAGCCTCAGACTCAGAAAATATTTGCAAAATATATCACTGATAAAGATTTGAAGCCAAAATCCACAAAGAACTCTTGAAACTCAATGACAAAAAAATGAACAACCCTGTTAAAAAAATGGAAAAAGATCTAAACAGACACTTAACCAAAGAAAGTATACAGATGGCAAGGAAGCATATGAAAATGTGCTCAACATTATATGTCAGTAGGGAAACGCAAGTTAAGCAACAGTCAGGTACCACTACACACCTATTAGATCGGCGAAAATCTGAAACACCGACGCCACATGCTGGCGAGGATGTGGAGCAATGGTAACTCTCATTTGTTGCTGGTAGGAATGCAAAATGGTACAGCCACTTCAGAAGACAGGTTGGCGGTTTCTTACAAAACTAAACGTAGTCTTACCATATGATCCAACAATTCCCTTTGCAGGTATTTGCCAAATGTAGTTGAAAACTTATGTTCACACAAGAACCTGAACATGAATGTTTACAGCAACTTTATTCATAATTGTCAAATCCTAGAAGTAACCAAGACTTGCTTTAGTAGGTGAATGAATGAACTGTGGTACATCCACACAACGGAATATTATTCAGTGCTAAAAATAAATGAGCTATCAAGTCACGAAAAGACATGGAAGAAACTTAAATGCATGTTGCTAAGGGAAAGAAGCCAAGATGATGCCAGCCACAAAGCATTCCAGAAAAGGCAAAACTGTGGAGATGGTAAAAGGTCAGCAGTTTCCAAGGTTGGGGGGATGAAGGATCAACAGCTGGAGATATCAGGAGATATTCTGTGATACTGCAATGGTGGATACATGACATCATATTTTTGGCAAAATCCGTAGAAATTTCCAACACAGAGAGTGAACCTTATGTAAACTATGGGCTTTGGTTAATCCTGCGTCAGTACTGGTTCATTAATCGTAACAAATATACCACATTAAGGCAAGGTGTTAATAACAGGAAAACTGCGTGTAAGGGAGGGAGGTATGGTTAATGGTGTACTATCCGCTCAGTTCTGTAAATCTAAAACTGCTTGAAAAAACAGTCTATGAATCAAATAAAATGACTATGGGGTAAGTCAGTTCTCATATGGAAGTTTTGTTAGTTAAGATTGTTAAAATTAATTCAACAAGGAGGCCATTAGGCTGAAGTGGCTCTAATACCATGGCAGCCTACGTAGCAAGCCAGCCAAAATCTAAGCCTGTAAATGCCTCAAGGTCACAAAATCGAAACCCAAGGACAGCCAAGCGTATGCAGCCAACCAGGTTTTAAGCTACAGTCCATCAGTAGTCTCCTCGCTTTGTTTCACACTTGCTCTGTGAGTCTCCCCAGCTCCCATCAGTGGGGTGCTTCTAACCACTTCTGGTTCAGTGCCGCCCCATTCAAATCAACTTTTACTCAAATAAACTCAGAACTTTTAATACATCTCAGTTTATCTTTTAACCAAATGAAGCACTATCTAAGAAATCTTCCCTCCAATTTTGGGCATTCGGCTCTCATTAGTCATCACTCATTATTTCACCAGAGTAGCAAAATGAAATGTTTCTCATAATCTTGTGCCCCACTTTCCACTCACTTTATTCTGAATTTGTGCATGTAATTTTGTTTCTTTCTGTCACTTCTACAGTCCTAATATGGTTTAACTTTTCAAAATACAACATAGAGTATATCATTCTGATGTGTTGTCGCAAGTGACGTGGAAGATGGCCAACAATGTGTTTATCTAGGGTCTAATTTGTTGCCAGTATTTGTTGCTGTTACAATAAGTTTTGCTACCTTGTAAAGCTGGAAAATGTTAATAAATCACATTGCTTAACAAAATGTAATGGATGCATTTCAGATTTTCAAAAATCCAGTAAGCACTTAAAAACTCTAAACCTGAATAATTAGAAAGTCGTTTCAAGGCCTTGTGTTACCATTTTTGTGTGTGTGCCCTCAAAGGGTGATTGACCTCATGTAGAAGGAGTCTATGCTTGATCCAACACCAGCTAAGGCAGCTTTTGTGACTTCCTCCTTGATGTAGTACTTTTCTTCATTCTTGACACGGTAATTTTTAAACTGGGGCTGTCTTTTCTCCTGAGGTCTGAGATTAAGGGAGTCCATATAGCTATGAATTTTTTTACAAGTGATATTTGTTTATAGTATTTTTGAGGGAAAATGAATTTGATCATATTCTTAAAAGGTTTTTGTGAGCCATGAAAGCTACTATTTTAGAATACTGCTGAAACGCTTGTAGAGAGCATAACTTTACCTCAATTTCTATACTATATACACGTCTTTCTAAAGATGAAGACATTGCTTCAGTGGAGATTTGGTTTACTTTGTGTTTGTCAGGTTTAAGTATATTTTTGATCTGCAAATGTTAACACACTGAGGAAAGAAAAGCCAGTGTTTTTAAAAGGAGACAATTATCTTCAATTCTTAGCCAACGGCACCTGAGAAGCATTCTGCTGGTTTGCTTTTCTAACATAACAATGTATTTCAATATAAGATATTCTAATTATCTTATTTTCATTTTTCAAAATGCTATTTTGGAGCCTGTTTTATTATTATTATTGTCATCTGCAGGTGACTGATTCCCTTTGGTTGAATTCACATCCTCTAGGCCACGTATTTCCTTTCTCCAGTTACCAATGGATGGGATGCAGTAGGTCCTCCCATGCAAAGCACAATTCTTCATCCATCACTTGGGTTTTTTGAGTCTAAATTTCTGTCTGCTTTTGCAGCCTACTAACTCCAGCCCAGACATAGTATTTTAATGATCTTTTTTCCCCACATAAAACTCAGAGACAGCACTAAGTGGGCAATTATGCACTTACTCAGAGGCATCTCAAAGTAACAGCCTTTCCCAGGTTGAGGTCTAACCTCCACATCAGGGAAGTGTGGACAGAGAAGAAGAGAAGGAATTCAGAAATGATCAACAAATGATGTTAAAAATCACGTGTGAGAAAAAGATCCATTCAAAATGTTGGTTAGACCAGGAATTTTAATTTAACGAAGTGTGAAAAATTTGTTGATATTCTACCAAGTTATATATGGCAAATAACTTTTAAGAAACTATCATTTGAGTTTTGTTTGGTAGTGAAACTATCAAAGAACAATACCACTATTATCTGAAAAGATTAATAAAAATAGTCCTACTTTTCCCAACTATGTATCTCTGAGGGCCTCCTACAATACTTGAACCAAAACAACATATGGCAACAGAATGAACACAAAGGTAGATAAGAAATACCAGCTGTCTTAGTATAAAAATCTAGCTGTTCATACAGACATTAGAGATTTTCAAAAATGTAAATAGTGACATTCTTATCTTAAATTTTTTGTTTTGGAAAGTAGATATCATTCTCAAAAATATATTAAACACAAGAAATTAAGAAGAGTTTCAAATAGAAGAACAGAAAAATGAGAAACAGAAAACATCAAAGAAATAATAGATTTTCCAAGATAAAGACATGAGATTTCCACTCAAAATGGTCTTGAGTTCGAACTTTTAAATGCACCTATTTATCCCAAATGATACCAATAAAATTTTTGTTGATTAAATGAAATATGTAGAGCTATGATCAACAACAAGAAGAAAAATGAATCACTATAGGTTATAAATTACAAAGTGGGCACAAAACCTCAGATCTATTTGGCGTTAAATTCAGATATAAGGAGAAGCTGCCAGTTCTTCGGCCCTTATAAAGTAACTGGGACCCAAAAAACCCACTACAGGTGATTTGGAGAGGAAAGAGCCAAGCTCACAATATGAAATCAAAGTCTGGAATGGACACTCTCCCTCCATGGAAAGATGCTAAGTATAACTGTAATTTCTCCTTTGGCTGTCACCAAGAACTTAGTTTGGCAAGTGGCATAGAGACAGCCACCAAATCAGGACACATACCAACTCAATTGCTGGCTCCATGATGGATCTGAGATAGCCCCAGTGTCGCCATGGGACAGGTGCCAAGAATCTTATATATGACCTGCTTCTTGACTGAGCTGGAGACTGGACAGATGGAGCCAAATGCAGTGAGAGGATGAGAGAGAAAGAAGCAAACGGAACAAACCAAAATTAGGACTCAAGGTGAGCCCGCAAGTGAACACGGCAAAACACCTGACAACCAAATCTACTACACGAAAAACTAGAGTCAACACAACAGGTTGGAAAGGACGAGGACCACTGGTCACGTTGCAGGTGAGGATATACAATGGGACAGTCACTTTGTAGATGGATCTGGAAGTTTCTCTACACCTGCATCTATCCTACGATCCTACCATTCCACTTCTAGGTATTTGCCAAAGAGAAAAAAAAAACGGGTTGTCTAAAAGACCTGTAAAAAATTGTTTATGGAAGTTTTGATTGTAATATTCAAATACTGGAAATAACTCATATGTCTGCCAACCAGGAAAGAGATTTGTTTTCGTGTGGTGTAGTCACATATGCAACAATATGGATGATTCTCAAAAACATTTTATTTAATGAAGAGTCTGGACACAGAAGAATATCTACTGTAAGCTTGCATTTGTATGAAGTTCAAGAACAAGCAAAACTAATCAATGGCGATGGAGGTCAGAAGAGTGGTTGTCTGCAGCAGGTGAAGATTGATTAGAAAGGGGTATGAGGGCACTTTCTGGGATGATGGACTTCTCTATATCTTGAAGTGTATGCATTTGTCACAATTCAGTCGATTATACAATTATGATCTATGCAGTTCACAGGATATAAATTTCATCTAGATAAAAAAATTGAAATGAGAAAAAATAAACTAGCCAACAAAATTAATAATTACACCAATGAGAAAATAATAGCTTTGAAATAATAACCTTAAGATATAGATTTTTAACTCATTAAAAAGATAATAAAAGTGACATCTATAAAAATCAATGAGACATTATGAGAAAACTCAGGCTGACATTAGTCAAACACAGTTGTCTATGAAAGAGAAGCAATTAGAAACATAGCATATACGCCTTTTTTGTAATCAGGTTTAAAGAATGAGTGTAAGGAATACCCTCTAGATTTGTCCAATAGAATTTTCCGTGATATGGAAAGATTTCATATCTGTACTTCCAATATGGTAGCCATGAGTCACTTCTGGCTAATAAGCAATTGAAATATAGCTACTGTGACTGAAGACCTGAATTTTTAATTTTCTTTAATTGTTAAATTAATTTAAATTGGTTTAAATGAGCACACGTGGCTACTATCTATAAGACAGTAGAGTGAGATAGAACATGGTGTGAGAAAGAAATAGAAGTTTGAAATGTAGCACTCAAAAATTTGTCCAGAAGGTGACATAAGGAGATAGATACAAAAATTGAAAAGGGTAAATAATGGAAAATGTAATTGAGCAAGACTTTGAAACATATGTCTAAATGAATTTACAATAGTAGAAAATAGAGGGGATGCTGGTGAATAAACGTGTGAAGAGAAAATGGCTGAAAATTGCACAAAAATAGAGATTTCAGACTGAAAACCTGCTCTGTGATTAAGAAAATAAAGATAAAAACACATTTAAATATAGTCCAGTGAAACTGAAAAATAACAAGGGTGAAGAAAAAAAAATACACCCTAAAAATTACAAAAGGGAAACGAAAAATTATCTACAATCAAATGACAGCTAGACTTAGAGAAAGTTTCTCATCAGAAACAATATTGGCCAGAAGAAAAGAAATATAGTTTCAGAATGAAGGAAAATAACTGACAACCTATAATTCAACGTTCAGATAGATTCCTGTTTCTGAGGGCAAAATAGTTTTTTCCAGAAATAACACAAACAAAAGCATTTGTTTTAGGTTCATTTTACAAATTTGATAGACCCTTCATGAAGGAAGCATTTCAAAATGAAGAAATGTTTACTCAAAAGTGGGATGCAAGAAAAGAAGGAAAAAAGAAATTTGCAAGAAACATTGTCGAATCTATTGCAACTGTTAGGTTGCAAGTAACAGACTTCCCAGTCAAACTATTTCATAAACAATCAGGGAATTTTCTGTGTCAAATAACTGGAACGTTTTGAGGAAGATAAACTTCTGGGTGGGTTCCCCCAGTGGCTCTACAAGAGCTCTAATCCAAGACCCAGCTTCCTTTTATTTCTCAGTTCTACCATTCACAATGTTGGCTTCATTCCAAAGGTGGGTGCCTCATAAGGCTGACAAGGATGACACTCTTTGTAGCCATAGGATGGATGCCAGAAATGAATTGGACTACGCAGATTCACCTTCACATCCAACAAGAGAGTGACAGATTTCAGCTTCACTATGACTAACCATCCTAGCATCAGTCACCATGAAAACAAAAATGCCATGGGCTGACGGTAGTGCAATTGGATGAAGTGGACACCTAACAATGCCTGGAGGGGCTAAATTACTTATTTTCTATAGACCCACAAGCCAACTCTTGTGGCTTTTAACTGGTACATTGGATGGATAGTAGAAAAACTAATATGGTCACTTTAATTATTGGCTATAATGAGTGTACTATTTAATTTCTATGCTTGACAAAAGGTGGAATTAAAATTGTAGACTATAAAAAGGAAGATAAGTTGGGTGATTGAGTAGGTATTTAAAAAATGCAACATTTCCTATTTTGCTCTATTTTTCTGTGAGAAGAATAGAGGTGCTAACGTGATTCAGAATTGTTACAGAAGTATAAAGTTTGATCTATGTGTTAAAAATTTAGGGATATACATTGAAGACTAAAATAAAATCTATAGTTTGCAACAAAGGAATAAACGGAAAATAAAGAAACTGTTTTAAATTCACCGGAGTGAAAAAATAAAGAAATAAAAGTAAAGAGATAAAAAAAGATGATAAAGTGAAAACTCAAAAATACATTACTGAAATATGTCCAAATGTATTAGTAATAAAAATATATAACATATTTAATTTACCTATTAAAAGACAAATACATATGATTTTTAAAATTTCTAGTTATGTGCTTTACGTGAAAAGCACATTGAAATAAATTACACTGAATGGTTGGAAAAGCTATACTTCACAAATATTACCAGCAGAAATTGGGTATCATAATTTTAATATAATAAAAGTAGAATTTAAGGTAAAATATTAATGAAAAGAAAGAAACTATCAGATAGTAAAAAAAAGAACGAACAACTTACTAACGTGATATCTCAACCACAAACATCTATGACCTTTATAACAAGGCTTACAATTATGCATGGCAAAATTGACAGAATTAGATGGCAAGATTGAGCAATTCACATTTATGCTGGGGCATTTTTAACCCAGCTGTCTCAGAAAATTATGAATCAGAAAAATCCCAAAATTTGGGTAAGGCACAGAAGATTAAAATAACACAGTTAATCAACTAGATCAAACAGCTTTAGCTATAACTCTGCGCTACATAAAAATGTACATTCTTTTCTAGGACTCACGAACATTATGGAAGAATTGACCACCTAAAAATTATAAACATGAAAGGATGTATACAATAAACCACATTCTCTAAGTAAAATGCAGTTCAACTTAGAAAACCACTGAGACCAATTATTAGTAACTCAGAACTGAGGAAAAGAGAAGAAATGAGGAAAGGACCGTCTGACAGGAGAGGCTGGGTTCCAGTAGTCTGGCTTCAGGACTAGACTATGCACAGAAATGGCTAGAAATAGCTTCCCGTGGAGCAGATGGTTGAAGATCTGTAGGGACAGAGGATCTGATCAAGGGTAAATGGTTTCATATTTGTTCTATAACTCTCTTACCTTCAAACCAGTAAAAGTCTGTTAAATGTAACAAACATTTTGTAGTGGTGCTTTCCAAAATAAAGCAGGTATGGGTGTATTCACCTTTAGGAGCAAAATGGATGAAACTGAACAGATCCCAGCAGTATGTAGAAGAAAAGAACAGATGCACCAAGGTGGGCCCAGATGGGGCAAATTTGATAGACCAGCATGACCCTGTGGTCTCAGGAACACGGGGAGGCCTGATAGACTTTCGACAGATGTGGGGATGAGCGCTGAAGTGGTCTCTTAGAAGAATAAATGAAAGAGTAACCCCTTGATGGGGACATTCAGGTCACATTTTCATAAAACATCTTATTTAATTGGAGAATATGGCTTAGTAAACTCAAGAGAAGCCTGTTCTGCTATAGAAACAGGTTTCCAGTCTGGCATCCCTGAAAATAATTTAACACAATCTGTGTCTTCACCTCACATGAAAAGATTTACTTCTTTGAAGAACAACTAAGCCAGAAACATTGTGTTTCCTGCTCAAGAAAGAAATGTAGATGTCTCATTACAAGGCAAAGCCATGATTTCAAAAGGATTAATTGGAGGGTACATTAAAAAGGATTCCAGGTGGTTAAGGCATTTAAAATAAGTCTAAGAAAATCTCTTAAACTTAGGCTTGATAGAACCTTAATTTGATTGCGAAGAGCATACTTCTCTTCACCATAAACTTGCTTTGTAAGATTTTATTCTTACAGGCATGCAAGAGTAAACAACAGCGGCGCAGTAAATCTTTTTAACTTAAGAAAAAAATTCTCAATTTTTGTCAACTCGAGATGACCTTGGATGGCTGATATGTTCGATGTCCAAGAATAACTGGTATGTTGATGTGTTCGTCAATTAATTTAGACTTCATCCTTCAAAATCTGAAGTTTATTAGCAAGGCACAGATTATCAACACTAATTCATTCTTCCATTGGCGCTCGCTATGAGCGCCTTTAGCAATAAACCTCATCTACACAAACACTTGGTGTCCTGGAGTTGCAGGTTTGATAGCACGTGGACCCATATATGGACCTTAGTGGTGGGCTTGCTGTTGCCATGCTCCTCCATCTGAAAAACATACATGGTCATGCATCACTTAATGATGGGGATACATTCTAAGAAATCTGTCAGTAGGTGATTTTGTGGTTGTGCGAACATCATGGCGTGTACTTACACAAACCTGAATGGTCCGGCCTACTGCACCCCTAGGCTCTATGGTCCTGCCTGTTGCTCCTGGGCTACAAACCTGGACAGCATGTTACTGTACTGAATACTGTAGGCAACTGTAAGACAATGTAAGTATTTGTGTATCTAAGTGTATCTAAACATAGATAAGGCACAGTAAAAATATGGTATAAAAGATAAAAAATGGTGCCTCTGTCTAGGGCACTTACCATGAACGGAACTTGCGGGACTGGACGTTGCTCTGGGTGAGTCAGTGAGTGAGTGGTGAGTGAGTGTGAAGGCTAGGACATCACTGTCCACTGCTGCAGACTTTACAAACACTGCACACTCAGGCTACACTAAACTTATGAAAAAAGAATTTCTGTCAATAAGAAATTCACTTTAGCTTGTTGTAGTGTGTTTATCAAGTTTTTAATTTTTTAAAAAATTTTTGACTCATAACAACATAGCTTAAAACACAAACACATTGTACAGCGGTACAAACATTTTTTTTCTTTACGTCCTTACTCTGTAAACTTTTTCCTATTTTAAAAATTTTTTTTTTTTTTTACTTTTTAAACTTTTTTGTTAAAAACAAAGACACACACACACACATTAGGCTAGGCCCACACAGGGTCTGGATCATCAGCATCACCGTCTTCCACTCCACACCTTGTCCACTGCAAGGTCTGCAGGAGCAATAACACGCATGGAGCTGTCATCTCCTGTGATAACAATGCCTCTTCTGGAACACCTCCTCAAGGACCTGCCTGAGGCTCTGCTTGAGGATGTGTCACTTTCTTCAGAAATATGTCCATGGTGGTTTCTTGTTTTGTTTCTTTTCATCATAGATTTGCTTGTAAGCCTATGCCCATGAACACTCCTCTCTATTAATGAAAACCTTTCGGTATTGGAGTCCATGTTTTCAAGCTTTTCAAGGAGTCTGTTGAGGTCTGCCAAAGCTTCTTATGGTAAACGCTTCACTGTGAATTTTCTTGGTTCTTGTTTTTCTTCTCCTGCAGTTTCCTTTCCTCTTGCCTCTTCTTCAGCTATGTGTTCCTGTTCCAGGTCCAACAATTCTTCATGAGTTAGTTCCTCAGGAACCACCTCTAGGAGCTCCTCAGTGTCATCCTCAGCCACACACAGGCTGAAGTTGTTTGCCATCTCAACCACAGCCTCGTAGATTTCTGCAAACTTTTCATCCTTGGCAAATCCTTTGAAGTCATGGACGAACCTTTTGAGTACTTTCTTCCAGATGCCATTCATACGCTCATTGGTGACATCACCCCAAGACCAAAAAAGATTCTTGATGCAATCATAGATGTTGTAATCCTTCCAGAATCGCACCAGTGTCTTCTCAGTGTCTTCCTCAGTTGCAGCACTAGCCTGGGCAAAGGTCGTTCTCAGGTCATAGGCCTTAAAAGCTGCTATAAACTGGGGCCAGCCCGGTAGTTTAGTAGTTAAGTTCACACACTCCACTTCAGTGGCCCTGGGATCACAAGTTCAGATCCCAGACGTGGACCTACATACTGCTCAAAAAGCCATGCTGTGGTGGCATCCTGCATACCAAATAGAGGAAGATTGGCACAGATGTTAGCTCAGGGCAAACTTCCTCACCCAAAACAACAAAAAGAAAAGCTGCTCTAACCCCTTGATCCATTGGTTGGATCAAAGATGTAGTGTTTGGAAGGAGAAGCACCACTTTGATATGGGGATGAAGATCTCCAATAAAAGGAGGAGGTCTAAGAGCATTATGGAACATAAGCAAAATCTTGAAAGGTATGTTATTCTCCAAAGAGTACTTCTCCATTTCTCTGGCACAGCAATTCAGGAAGGCATCTTAGAAGAGGAGCTGGGTCATCCATGACTTCTTTTCACTCCTATAGTATGCTGGCGTCGTCCCCGAGCAAGACGGTTATCCTGTCCTTAAAAGCCTTGAAACCTGGCATTGACTTGGCCTCCTGAAGGATGAAAGTCCTTTCAGGCATCTGTTTCCATAATAGGGAGGTTTCATCCATATTAAATATTTGCTCTGGCAAGAAATTTTCCTCTACAATCAGCTTACCTAGAGTTTCCAAAAATTCTTCAGCTGCCTTCATGTCAGCACTCGCAGACTCACCACTCACTTTCACATCATGTAATGAATAACAACTCTTGAATCATTTGAACCACCCAGAGCCAGGAGTAAATTCAACACCATAGTCTGGTCCAGCCTTTTCTTTCAACATCTCAAACAAACTTTTTGCTTTGGCCTTATTGTCATGGTGCCGAGGAGGTTAGTCTTCAATCCAGGTCATTGGAATTTTCTCCATGTCTGATATAGCCCCTTCTCAAATTTTTTTTAGTCTTGTTGCCTTCACTGAAGCAGATCATTTAGCAGCCTCCATCACTTTGTTCTTGTTCTTCACCCCACGGTAGCTATGGTGGATGGGCATGCCTGACAGTGAGCAATAACCATCACTGATTTTCCACCTTCGTAGTCCTTAATGACTTTTAATTTTGTTTCCAGTCCAGTCATTCCATGTGGCCTCTTACTGGCAACATCAGCAGTAGATTTTGTGTGCTTAGGGGCCATGATGAAGAAAACAACATGAGATTAAATCGAGCACAAGAGAAAATGATACAATCAAGAGACACAGTAAACATGAGACGTATGAGGCTGTTGCCAGCGTAACGTGGCATACCGCTTGACAGTAAGCTTTTTATTATAAGTGGAGAGAGTACACTTAAAGATGAAAAGTAGAGGTTAGTACATACTTAGTAACGCACTCTTTATTACTGTTATCAAGTATTATGTACACTACACAATTGTATGTGCTATACTTTTATAAGACTGGCAGCACAGTCGGTGTGTGTACACCAACATCGTCACAAACGTGAGTGATGCATTGCACTATGATGCTATGATGGCTATGATGTCACTAGGTGATAAGAATTTTTCGGCTTCATTATAACCTTACGGGACCACCACTGCATATGCATTCTGTTGACTGAAACATTACGTGGCACATGACTTTCCAAACAGTTCCAAATTTTCAACGGAAGAGCTTGTGAACATGAGCAATCCTTCAGTCCAAGATGGCAGTCATTACATAATCTTATAATATTTGAACGAGTTCCAGCGAGTTTAACACAATTAATCTTTCAAAACTTTTTTACACATTCTTGAATGTGTGAATTGACCTCATTCTGTTACAAGCCAAAAACTGAGACAGCCCTCTCACAAGGTACTGGTGAGAGAATGTGGAAGAATCATTGTACCTCGTCACCGTTACAGGAAAACAATTTGGAGAGCATTTTCTACAAAGTGCACTGTCTTTGATCCATAGTTAAAGGATCATCACATCTGAAATGGTTCTATAGTTTAAACGACGGAAGCAAGATTTCAGTTTGCACTTCAAATATATTAATTTTTTCTGATATGTTGGCTTTAAATGAGTCATAGCAGACAAATAACGTGATGCTACAGCCCACAGCCCACCATAAGCTCCAGTCGAGCAGGGACTGTAATCTCTACTGTAAACAGCATCTAAAGCACACTGGCTCAGACTAGACAGCCAACCAACACCTACAACTGAATAATAAAATGGGTGTTTCCATAAGAGCCTTTCAAGAAATAGAACAGCGTGTGCAGTAAGTTCAACAAACAGTCGCATTATTCATTCATTCATTTAAATTTATTCTACTGTGGCATGATATGAGAGAGCAGAATTTGAGTCCACGCTCCAAAGATTACTATTTGAATCACCTTAGACAAGTTATTTAACTTCTCAATTCTTACCTTCTTCATCCACAAAATAGGACTAATTATAATATGTACCTTACATACCTAACCATTTTATTATAAGGATGAACAACAAGATACTATGAAAGCTTTTTGTAAATTATATTGTATTAGGCATACTAATTTAAAGCAATTCCTACCATCAAAATTTAAAGGTTTTAAAAATTTAAGAGTTAAAGTTTATTTCTATTAACAAAGTAAGAGAATTGAATGTTTGTCCTAACTTTCCCAAAGCTATACGCAAATCCCTAATTAACCTAATTATAGTTGTTACTTTACAGAAAATAGATCCCATTGATTTTCTTCCTTAAGAGCAAATATTTTCTGACTAAGACCATATGCCTAAAGAACGAGACTCTCCCCCCAAAAAACTTATGTCGTACATTAAATATCATTCAGACTCTGGAAGAAAGCTTTCCCTTATTAGTGTCCTGGAAAACACTGATTTTTTTTTTTTTTTTAACCAGGAAATGGAGTGTGAAGACAAAAAAGAAATTAGCCTAGTCTAAACTTGCTGAAGCCCCAAACACAGAGTTTAAGGACCTGCAGAGCACTGGGCTAGGTCTCAGAGGTTCCTTACTTCCCTAAACTGTGGATACAGTCTGCACTTACAGACAGGGATACAGTCCGAGAGACGCATTGCCAGGCGACTTTGTCGTTGTACGAACCTCATAGAGTGCATTGACATCTACCTAGATTTATAGCCTACTACACACCTAGGCTATAGGGTGCTAATCTTATGAGACCACCGTCAGATATGCCGTCTGTCATTGACCAAAACATCTCTATGTGGCACATGACTGTAGTAGGTTGTGCATAAGTGTCTAAGTTTTTTCCTTCTCAGGAGAAGATTCTTTATCTGTTATCAGACACTCAAATAGCTTCCCAATCCTGAAAGATTAAGAACTGCTTGCTTAAAATTGGACAGTGGGCATCAAGGTAAATCGCAAAGAAGGCTGTCACTTCAGTGGCTAAATTGTTAAATATGGTCATGGAACTCAGTGTTTATGGAAGATCTTTGTACAAAATGCTGCAAGACTCCATTTTTTATTTCACCATTTTTCCTTTAGCCCGTGGTAGAGAATATTAAAGCAATACAGTCTATGACAATACAAGCGTTTAATGAGATTAATTTTATAAAACTATGGGTGAATTTTAGGCAAAATTTTTTATAGTGTCCATAAGTAAGAATTAGATTTTATTGACCAGCCGAGTAGCCTTTCCCAAAGTGGTATAAGGTTTAAATATTGCCTAAAAAGTTCTTGGAGTACTGAAGGAACAATAAAAATGCAAGAAATTACTGCATTAATATTTTGTGCTGTGCACCTTTTAGTTTCTTATGTCCTTCATTAGAGCTTTTGCTCCAGGAGTTTAGAAAAACCAATAAAAATTGAACACTAAAATATTAAGCTATTTCATTTTACCAATTGCCACAATTTTGAATTGAGAGAAGTGGCCTCATAAAGCCGATTGATTTTTAAATTTTCAGTCAAGTCATTGAATTTTCAGGTCAAGTCTTCTCAATTTTGCCTTTACAGTTTCAAGAGAAGTCATAAGAAATTGAATACTTTTTTTCTAAGTTAGTTTCTGGATATGTGCCTCAATATTATTGGAAAAGCACCCAATAAAACCTCAAACTTTGCTCTTTCTTTGTAAGGCAGGAAAGTGAACGGAGGGAACATTTTGATGATTTTTCTCTATCATTGACTTCCTAAACGTGATAAAAATTGGTAAAGATTTCTTGCAATTTCTCCAAGCATGACAGAGAGTATTGAGAAGACGAAGTCAGCAAGAGGGTATCTTTTTTCAAGGGGCTTATTAAACAAAATACTCTATAATAATTGAAGAGAGATAAAGCGTCACTACGCAAACACATAAAAAATAAGATTTAAGACAATGCAGAAGATCATTCAGTCAACCCATGCTATATTTTGTACTCTTTTATTTATAATTAAATTTAGGAAAGATTTAAGATAATTTACACTTAACATATATTCTATTCAAAATTGCTAAGATTAAATGTCTCCCTTATTCCATAATTCTTTGGTTTCAAAGAAGAGAAATCAACTTAAATTCAGACAGGTTAGTGGAAGGCTCCAGGGAGAATCCAGTACATGTATTTACAAGAGGTATATGCAGGTGTTAGATGAAACAAAAATTCATCAGACGCATTTGTCCTCTCTTATCTTTATATCCTTCTCTTTCTCTCTCCCTCTTTCTCTTAATAGTACACCGAAATTCTGCTCCCAGTGCTTTACTCTTTCTATATTACATCAAGGGTTTTTGTCAATGCCTTTGTACCCCATTTCATTAGTGTGGGCAGAAAAGATTTTGTCACTCCATTAACATTGGGGTTGGCCATATGACTTGCTTTGGCCAATGAAATGTTAGCAAACAGGGATGGTTTTCATGGTTTGGATAATTCGTATTGTTTGGCTTGGCCTCTTGTGCTGCCATAATCTGTCATAAGAGCACATCCCAGGAAGCCACTGCCTCCTTAACCTGGGACCCCGAAGAAAAAAAATATGGAAACATATGGCATCAGACCAGAAGCCTGGAGTCCACCCCAGCCTAGCCCTTCTCACTTATATCAACTGAACCACTGGTCATGTGAAAACTGGCATGCAAGAAAATTACAGTCATTTCAGGAAACTGAGATTTTGTGGTTACTTATACACAGTAAAATCACACTAATAAATGCATCTGTTCTTTTTTGTATTTTCTTTATTATTCTGTGTCTCATTACAGATATGACTTCTCTGTTTAGTCTTCAGCATGTAAATTGTCAAATTATTAAAAATATTTGCAGTCCCCAGGCCTACATGACCTTAGAGATACAGTACCTGCCCCAGGTTCATGTGACTTTCTATCATGTCTATTTGTTAAATCTAAATTTGAAAGAAAATCTGATTGTTAACCAGAAAATAGATTAGCTAGCAAGGAATCAGCTATCAACCAGACTCATGGTACAATCTGGGATGCTCAATTCTGGGCTGTGAGCAGACAAGTTTTCTTAAAATTATCATTAAAATGGGTGTGAACAAGAGGTAGATGAAGGATTTCCTAATACAATTTTTAAGGTAATAATGTATATTCAGCTCTTGATATGTGGGTTGACATGGCATTTTTTTCTACCAGTACTTGCTTCAACCTGTCCAAAATTTCCGTAAAAATATATATTACAACATAGGGGAAAAAATCATAAAAGCAAAACATTGGATCTTATAGCCAACCTATGGTTAGACTCTAGGAGATATTACCACTAATGTAAAACTGATAGGGAGTTGAATTAAATACCAGGATTAATAGACTGATTTCAACAAGATGGCAGAAAAGAAAGCCCCAGACCTTGTTCCCACACAAGGACACTGACTTAACAACCATATATTGCCCAAAAAGCTTTTATGAGAATTCAAGAAACCAGTTAGAAAGTCTCAACATGCAGGCAAACCCAAAGCCAAGAACAGCTACACTGAAATGTGTAAGAAAGACCATTTTATTTAACCTCCATCAGCCTCTCCCCAAAGCTGGCACAGCTCGCATTGGGAGGAAAAGCCCAAGTCATGGCTTCATCTTTGGGGGAGAAAGAGAAGAGTGTAACATATGTCCAGAGTTCTGGCATTCGGGGAAGCTGTCTAAGCTACTGGTTTCTGTCTTGCCTGACTGACTGCACTCATGGAACTGGCATGCTTTGGATGCCTGGGGCCCACAGAGAACAAAAGAAAGCTCAGTAGCTTGTGGCAAGGCCAGAGAACTTACAATGCTGCAGACAGAAACTGGCACAGCTCATGGCCATGGGGAGAAAATATCCAGCTCATGGCTTGTTGCTTGGGAGGGAAAGAAGAGTGGGGCACACATCAAAAGTTCCAGCTTTTCAGGTGTCATCTAGATTTTTGCCTGGCCTGACTTGGAGTGCTCATGGAATTGGCATACCTTGTATTCCTGGGGGACACCAAGAACCAAAGAGCTCAGCAGCTGTGGAAGTTAACACAGTTCAATAAAAAGACACGAGAGGGAGTAGGGCTACAGATCCTGCAAAGGAAACCAGGAAAGCTCTCTACCTGAGAAATTACACACACAAGCCCAGAGAAGACGCAGCCCCATAAAAGATTTGGGAGGCTGCCAGAATCTCTAGCCAGGCTGATTGATGAAGGTCTTCCCCCATACAAAGCGAGTTCATAAAGACTAGGAGAGGTGGCTGTTTTTTCAAATGCACAAATTACTACAAAAAATAATAAGGCAAATGAAGAAACAGGGAAACACGGCCCAATCAAAGGAACAAAATAAATCTCCAAAAACTGACATTGAAGAAATGGAGATCTGTGAGTTACCTGATGAAGAATTCAAAATATCATTTTAGAGAAGGTCAGTGTATTATAAGAGAACACAGAGAGACAACTAAATAAAATCAGAAAAACAATGCATGAAAAAAATGAGAATATGAACAAAGATATATTCAAAGTATTGAAAGAAAACACTGCCAACCAAGAATACTATATCCAGCAAAGCCCTTCATCAATAATGAAAGAGAAATAAAGACCTTCCCAGATAAACAAACACTGGCAGAGTTCATCACAGTAGACCAGCCTTAAAAGAACTGCCAGAAGGAGTCCTTCATGTTGAAACAAAAGGATGCTAGGCAGGAATACGAAAGCATACAAAAATATAAAGCTCTCTGGAAAAGGTAAATATAAAGACAACTACAGATTCTCGTAATTCAGCTATGGAATTTAAAAGATAAATACATAAAAATAACAATAACTATAAAACTATGTTAAGGGATACAAAATATAAAAAATGTAATTTGTGACATTGATAACTTAAAGTGAAAGGGATGTGAAGAAGTAGAATCTTTGTATGCAGTTGAAGTTAAGCTGTTATAGTTTAAAATAGGTTTTTATAATCATAAGATGTTTTGTGTAATCACCAAGGTAAACCATAAGAAAATACCTATAAGATATGTACAAAAGCAAATGAGAAATCATTCAAAGCATCACTACAAAACATGTCAACAAAGCACAAAGGAAGGCAGCAAGAGGGAAAAAATAACTATGGTACATACAGAAAACAACTAACAAAATGGCAGTAATAAGTCTGTCCCTGTCATTAATCAGTTTAAATATAAATGGACTAAACTCCACAATCAAAAAACAAAGAGTGGCTGAATAAATAAAAAAAAGAACAAGATCTAACTGCATGCAGTATATAAGAGGCTCACATCGGATGTAAGGACAGACCGAGGCTGAAGGTGAAATGATGGCAAAGATGTTCAATGCAAATGGTAACCAAAAGAGAGCAGGGGTGAACCTTGAGGACACTATGCTCAGTGAAATAAGCCAGGAACAAAAAGACTCATACTGCGTGATTACACTTATATGAGGTATCTAAATCAGTCAAACTCTTAGAAACAGAAACAGAAGGATATAGAGCTTCAGTTTTTCAAGATTAAAAAGTTCTAGAGATTTGTTGCACGACAATGTGCATATAGTTACCACTATTGTACTGTTAAAATCGTTAATTTTTATCGAAAAATTATTAAGATGGTAAATTTTCTGTTGTGTTTTCTGACCATAATTTTAAAAGAACAGCTAGATAATAGCATAGGCACCTTTTCAGGTTTGAAACAAAACAATGCGTGGCTTAAAGGAAGACAAGAAGTCTGTCTCTCCCTCAGATTCCTGAGCAGGCTCCCCATCTAACACACAGGCTAGTTCGCAGGACCACCCTTCCACCTGGAAAAGAGGGACCCTTGCCCAGGGCCTGCACCTTAGAAAGCCTAGGATTTCACAAACACATCTACCCCCAAATTTATTAAGGAGCATGTGAGTGATCTGTTATTCAAATTCTGGCACTTAGCACAGACACTGAGCAATCCTGTAATCCTAAACATGCACTCTAATGCCTAACGCTAGTCACACAAATCCCAGGGAAATATTTCTCTACAGTTCTTGCTCCCAAGTCCTTGAAACCAAAAGTGTCTTAAACCAAATGTCATGAGGGTTTGTGACAGTGCCCTTGTTGACTTTGGAGAAATAGTCTGCGTTGGGGTATAGAGAGAATGTAAGCATTGACACACTTAGGTAAGGGAAAAGACAGGCTAATTTACAAGTAAATTCTTTCTCTCAGACAGCTTGAATGCATGAGATTCTTGCACAACAAAGTATGGGTTCCCAGTGCTTGCTGAGTGTCCATTTTCTCACTTTTCTTTGAGTTCAGTTTTAGGTCCTAAAATTGGCATGTGACTGGGAGCGGTTGAACTTTGCCATTGTTGCACTGGAGAATGAAGACTATTTTGCAACATTAATACAACTCATATTATTTCTAAATATGCATCTATGTACTTCTAGATATACACATATATATGAAGCATGATACTTATTCTTTACAAATACAGCCAGATGAATATTGAATGATAGAATTATGAATAGTTTTAGTCTTATGAAAGTATTTTATAAAATTTAGGTAAATTTAAAAAATAAAAAGTTCTAGCTTATTTAAATAAATTTGATTAAATGTAGATATTTATTCATCATATTAAGATTTTGCCTATTAATTTTAAGAAATACTTTTGAAGGTTTGAGAACCGTAACTTTTGAAAACATGAAAATAATTTTGGTATTTAATTTTATATTGATTTGCTGATCGCTTAAAATATTTTCAAGTTTTATGCATTTTGAATACAATTAGAATTTATTTTTAAACATTTAAGTACAAAGATGTGGCAAGTAAATAAATACATAAAATAGTGTTGACGATATGAATTTCCATCAAGGTAGAATTCATGAAGAAAAGATCAGAAGTGATAAATAGGGGCATTTTATTTTGATAAAATATTTTTTTGCAATAAGTACATTAACTTTGGATCTACATGTACATAATAGCAGCAACAAAATGTATAAATCAAAAATTTAGAAAAATGGATAGAAGAAAAATTGATAGAAGTACTATTGTTACAAGATATTTTAATGTACTTTTAGGGTCAAATAGAGTTAAGGAAGGCAAGAAACAAGTAAATATATGATTGTTTGAGTAGTATCATGAAGAAGCCTAATTAAAACATAAATTTAGGGGCTGGCCCCGTGGCCGAGTGGTTAAGTTCGCGTGCTCCGCTGCAGGCAGCCCAGTGTTTCGTTGGTTCGATTCCTGGGCGCGGACATGGCACTGCTCATCAGACCACGCTGAGGCAGCGTCCCACATGCCACAACTAGAAGGACCCACAACGAAGAATATACAACTATGTACGGGGGGCTTTGGGGAGAAAAAGGAAAAAATAAAATCTTTAAAAAAAACATAAATTTAATATTTTCACCTTTATGAAGACTATTTATTATTTTCTAGCATCTACAAAGAAAGAAAAAAATACAAATCTACAAAGAACTCTTCCACAGTTTTGAAATAGTCCTTTTACTATTCACTTAAACAGAATGGAATGAAACTAGAAATAATTTTTTTAAGTTTTTACATACCCCAAAAATCTATAAAATCCATACGTTTAAAAAATCTTTTTATAATTATAAATAAATTCTAAAATTCCTCAGGGATAAAAAAATATCCTAGAGGAGCAAATAAATTGTCTGAAGAGTTGGAATAGTAAGGCAGAATAACTTCTATTAAAAATTTAAATTGTTCACAAAGTTACAATAACAAAGAATTGATACTGGTATCACAAATGACACATGGTAAACTGATGGGAAGAATTAGATAAAACAACAAAGATGTTAAGGAAAAATGGCTATTTAGAAACATAAAATTAAAGTATCAATTTGTCTCTATCACTCAAAATGATTTCAAAATTAACTGTTGAAAATTTAAAAATAAAGATGATGATATTGAGCTCTAACTGCTCCCCGGACAGGAAATGTTCAATGCCTTTTTAGTCACAGATAGAAATGCTGTCAGACTTGGTTACATAATATATAAAAGATTCTTGCTATTCAAGTACAAACAAACTTAAATTTTGAAAAAGATTTGCAATAACGATGAAATATATTCAGAAATGTATTCTGCGTTATACAAAAAAATTCTTACATACAATTTGATAGCAAAAAACCAAAAAATCTAATTAAAAAATGGGCAGAGGAACTGAATAGATACTTTTCCAAAGAAGACATACAAATGGCCAACAAGTAGAGGAAAAGATGCTCAACAACACTAATCATCAGGGAAATGCAAATCAAAACTACAATGAGATATCACCTCACATCTCTTAGAATGACTATTATCAAAAAGACAAAATATAACAAGTGTTGGCAGAGATGGGGAGAAAAGGGTACCATTGTGCACTGTTGCTAGGAATGCAAATCAGTGCAGTCATGGAAAACAGTATGGAGGTTCCTCAAAAAATTAAAATGAAAACTACCATATTATCCAGCAATTCCACTTCTGGCTATTTATCCTAAGAAAATGAAAATACTAACTCAAAAAGATATATGCACCCCCATGTTCATTGCAGTATTATTTACAGTAGCCAAGACATGGAAACAACCTAAGTGTTCATCGATAGATGAATGAATAAAGAAAATATGGTATACATATACAATAGAATATTATTCAGCCATAAAAAAGAATAAACTCTTGCCATTTGCAACAACATAAATGAAACTTGAAAGCTTTATGCTATGTTAAAGAAATCAAAGACAAATATCGTATGATCTCACTTATATGTGGAATTTAAAAAACATACAAACAGAAAACCAAGTTCAGAGATACAGAGAACAGATTAGCGGTTGCCAGAGGCAAGCAGTGGGGGCTGAGTGAAACAGGAGTCAAGAGCCATACAGGCATAAACTTCAGTTATAAAATAAATACGTCATGGGGATGTAATATATAGCATAGTGAGTATAGTTAATAATACTCTATTGCGTATTCTTAAATTGTTAAGAGAGTTGATCTTAAAAGCTCTTATCACAAGAAAAAATGTTCTATAACTATATATGGTGACAGTTGTTGACTAGACTTACTGAGCTGATCATTTCACAATAGGTACAAATATCAAATCATTATGTCATACACCTGAAACTACTATAGTGTGCATCAGTTACACCTCAACATAAACAAAATTTTAAAAACTTCTTACAAATCATTTTGAAAACTACTCTGAAAATGGGGGGAGGGCAAATCATTTAGAAAAGAAACATAAAAATGACTAACGAACAAGCGGTTTAAAAAAACCTTCACCTGTAAACAGGATGCAAATTTAAAGCAACAAGATACCATTTTTCCTCATTTAGGAAACTGTTAGATAAAATGAGAACAATACTCGGTGCTGATGAGAATGTAATAAAAAGAACTGAGGAGAGAGGCTCAACTTCCCTTAAAAGCGATTTGTCAAAATATGCTTTTCTTGAAAAATATTCATGACTTTTGATCTAGAAATTCCTTCTCAAGAAGTCTATCCTCAGTAAATTATCCATGTTGTCTGTCACAGAATATCTATGGAGCAAAATTTTGGAAACAATCTAAATGTCCAGAAATTTTAAATGGTTTGGCAAATCGTCTGGACGCATCTGGAGGGTGGGATATGATGCAATGTTTAATGCCATGTTCCAGAGGCGTCTTCTTACAGTCCTAGAGTCAGAAGTCCACAATCAAGGAGTCTGCAGCCTACGTTCCTCTAGAGGTCTCAGGGGAGAATTTGTTGCCTTGCTTTTGTCGGCTTCTCGGAGCAGTCTGCATTCCTGGGGTCTTGGCCCCTTCCTTTAACTACTTCATCCTCTGGCTGGTTTCTCTTGTTGTATCACCTATTCTCGCTGATTCTCCTGCCTAAGAACCCTTGTTGATTATGTTGGGTCCACCTGGACAATCCGGGATGGGAGGAGAACATCACAAGATCCTGAACTTCATCACATCTGCAAGATCTCTTTTACCACGCAAGGCAACAGTCGCAGATTTGGGGATTCAGACCTGAACATCTTTGGGCGGCTATTATTCAGCCTTGCTTTATGAAACAAAGTGTACAATGAAGATGACGTACTCCTATTCCTCTACATAGTGGAATTATATGTGTGATATTCATCTGTTTCCAAGATTTTTTACAACAAGTATGGAATACTGCCATAATCAACATTTTTCAACGTCAGCAGCCAGAATCTTTCTTAATTCTGACCTTGTTAAATTGTCTTAACAGCAGTTGTGAAAAAGGATTCTTTTTTCCATCTTAAAGCATGATACATCAAAAAATTCACTTTTCAGATGTAACTAAGTTCGAATGTCAAAAAAAAAAAAAGTGCAAAATGTGCAAACACACAGCCATGCTTATTTCTTTAGATATAACACACAAAGTGTGGCCTTAACTCAAATAACGAGTCTGTGCGCTCTCTTCTTGCTCGAAACGAATCTCTTTAATGCTTGTGTGAAAGTCAAGTAGTAGTCTCTCTTTAGTTTACACAAACAAACCAAAATAAATATATAAAAGTACATTTTCTACTACTTTGCTATTTTTTTCTAACCCTTGAAATATTATCAGTTGCTTTGCATTGCTTGCTTTTTATAAATGCAAACGTATAGTGACTTGTGGGAAATTTTAGATTCTATTTGTGATCTCGCCATATTAATTTAATATTAACATTAATACTGGGGAATGAACAGTTTTTATCACTGATTTAAATATTGTGGTTTTTTTACAAAAAATTATAGATGAGTATAATAGGTCAGTTCTCATATAAACTCAGGAAATATTTCTTCTTTTAGTGATAGTCTTGAAATAATTATCAGCAGCTCTTTACTCTTTATTTCTTAGAATTCGATCTGTTGATCACACATTTTATTTTTAATATTAACCCAAATCCTCATATTCTTTGTTTCATATTTCTGGCTAAATGTCATTCCTCAGAAACATATCAGTTATGAGTCTTTTTACTGTACAATTTTGTGCTAAAGTCATTAAAATGATTTTCGTCTGAAAGCAGCATTCAGTCGTAACGTTGACAATATCAAGTATTTATTAAACGGAAAGATGAAAATCTAGTAATATTTTACTGCTCTGTATAATTTCTTAAAGCATCCTGAGTTTGCTAATGGCAGCTGTAATAAACTCGTTCTGTTGGTTGGAGCAGTACTGTGCCCTCTGCTCGCTGCCTCTGGATATTTCTATTCTATTTCATTTGATAACTGTGCCAAACCATCCTGCTGTGGGATTTATGAATCTCTTGGGTGAAAATAATGGAAAAAGTAATGGCATTCATTTGGCAACTCATGGAGACTGTCTCGTTCACAGTTTAACCTCTTCTTTTACCACTAGTTTATCTTCACGACCGTGTTCTCTTTGACCCTGTTTTTATTTGGCTTTCTCACTGCATATTTGAGAACAAAGTGATCAGAAAGTGTGTGCTGATTTTCATTCTAATTCAGCTTACGCTGGTTAGGTTAGCTTCCATGGCTGTGCACTTGCTCTTGCTTTGAGAACATTTAATTAGTTCTCCTGAATAGCATTTATTATTTCTGTCTGGTGGCATGGAGCTTTGGCACACAGGGGTGCTCAGATAACTCCAAGAGGCCTACTGAAAACAGTATTTCAATCAAATTCCATAACAAAGAATTGATCCCTGGATGCATATGGTGAGGATTTTGAATTCTTCTCACCTTATAATTCTATTGAAGAGATATTTTATTCCATATGCACTAATTCAAAGCTATTGGTCTTTCTAACTTTCTAGCCTTTACCATCTTTGACCTGAAAAAGGAAATGTGATATAACAAACTTCTGACCCAAGTCACCAAGTTTGCTGATTAAATATCTCATTAGCTTCCATTTACGTGCCAAGTAAATCCTTTAGCCAGACTTAAAATACTTAATTTGAGTTGAGAATATTCGCATTCTTGCAAATTTGAGAATTCATTATGTTATGCTGATTTTCCCATACCACCTTTCATTATCAAATTTTAGTGATCTTATTGCGAGTAGGTTACTAAGATTTCAAGTGGTTATGTCACCACCTCCAGTCTCTTGACTGCCTTTCTGTTATCTCTGCTGGCTCTGACTGCTCCTGAAGTCATGCATTTAAGAGCTCCGGACTTGTCTTCAATCCTGGCCATGACACTCAATGAGCTTCTAGACCACAATTTGATGGGGGAGATTTGCCAATACTCAGTCACTGTGAACCCCTTTACCCATCCTCTGGTCTTGGCATAATCTCCTTCAGCTTTAAAAATACATAGAGGCTTCAATTGCTCATAAAGGGGTTCAAATTTGAGTAAGAGTTGCATATTGTAAATAAGTATTTGGTTATAAAGCTCCACAAGACCTGAGTGCACCAAACTTCAAACTGTCTTTAATTCTCCACTGAATTTAACCTAGTCTTGAGCCATTAAAAAAAAATCCTCCTATACGTGGGCTGCCAGTTTATAATTATTTCCAGTTTGAAAGTCAATTCTCAGTCTAGACTACCATTCTGATTTAAAAATATCTCAACTTAATATTCAGTCATCACCCACATTCATTTGCATCCTAGATTGACCTCTAAATTCCTGGGGAGAGATCAGGTGTGTCCTGGTGTCAGATCTGGGGAGCATCCGACCTTGTCCTTCTTGGCTGAGTAACTGGATAGCTATTATACTTTAAATTCACACTCCCACTGACCCAGGAATGCTCTTCCTGGGAATTCCTCTTATTAACAAAACTAAACAAATCCAACAAGGATGTCAAGATGTAAGTAGAAGGATGTTCAGTTTAGGCATGGTTATATAATAATGAAAACAAACAAGAATAAAAATTCCCTAAATATCAACTAATAAGGAACAATAGACTATAACACAACCATTAAAAAGAACAATGTAGAATTATAACTAACTTGTTATGTTGCTGAGGAAAAACAAGTAGGATAGTAGTAACCATTTTATGTAAACATCAGATATCAATAGAGCATTCTGTATAATTATCCGTAGAACTGAATATGGGGGGAGGATGGTTCATCTTATATGTAACATTTTATTTTAAAAAATTAGAACACAGAAAAAAGTTATAATAAATTGTACAATGGGCAATATCTTTTATTCAATATTTTGCCGTATTTCTTAGTTACTTTATCTATCTACCCATCTATTTATCTATCATCTGTCTATCCATCGGATCTCTTTACTTATTTCTATATTAATTATAGATGATTTTCGCTTCATTTTATTTGTATATACTTCTCATTTTTCTCCTGCTTTTTTAATTAAAAAAATGCAAGCTTTATCTTCCGTATCTTGTTTTAACAGACTTAAAAGCCACATCAAGTTTTTCAACCAGGATAAAATCATATCATTTTGATCCTAATTCCTGCTGGTCTTGCTACAAAGTGCCAAGTATCTGTTATACATCTGGTCCTATTCCACCATTTTTGGCATTTATAGACGGCAAGATATTTTTATTTAACTTTTCATGGATACAGTTTTTCACACGTAATAGAGTTTGCTACATATTTGTTGGAATACATAGATGTAATGTGTGTATCATGAGTTCTCTTGTCCAGGAAGAAAAGCACATACTCTTAAATATCTGATTTTTTATGGTTGATTAGCCATTCAATGCCTAACTGGTCTAGAAGCTTAATAAAGATCCACTAATAGTTTTTGATCTTTAATTAACAAATAAATAAACTTTCTCCAATATGTGACATCAATAATTTTGAAAGTTTTTCTACCACTCAAACTTTAAACTCAAAGCAAAGCACATTTTAAAAACAAAATGGAAAAAATAGGCACATTAAGAACATGCTTCAAAATCATTGATTTTCAACTGCTTGCATACACTTGCAATAATTCCTGAAAAATGACCAAAGGAATTTTAACATTAATAGAGAAAAGTCATCCTCTATTTATAATTACATTTTCTACTTGACAAAAGTCAGAAGACATTTTGAAAACATGGCAAAATAACATTAATATGAGCAGAATTTACTAAATAAATTCTATTATGTTAGGATGTCTAAAGTTTTGTGTTTTTGTTTCACTGAAGTCAATATAAGGAGAGAACAGAGCAATAAATGAAGTATTAATTCATTTTGATTCAAAGCATTTCTAAAATTTAAGATCTAGATAATGCTATGGCTGTCCATGACCTCGATTTTAATAGACAGCATGCACAGTAAGAATTCAGTTGTACCATACAGATTTCATTCAATCAAGGAAACAATGGAACAAAAATGTTCTTCAGAAAAATGTCAAACTGCTTATTGACCAGTGTGACAGAAACTACTGGAGCAAATACAATTTTGGACCGGTATTTTGACTTATGGCAGTCCCTTTACAAGAAGCAATGCCAAGATTTTAAGAGAATGGAAAGTAATGTGATTATATCAAGTTATTAGTGTCACTTAAAATAATGTTTGTTGAGCAAAGAAAATGCTTATATATTTTAATCAAGTGAAATTTGACAGGTCAAATTTCTAATTCCATTAGTTCTATATTAAAGCATTTATCATAAGATCAAAATTTAGTTTTTCTCAAGCATTGGTAAAACGTGTTAGTTTTTCCAAAATTAGTGCAGTATTTATCCACAATGGCTTTAAGCTAAGAAAAAAAAGAAAGGAATTCTCTTTTAAATTTTGTTATCCTTATAGTGTCTTGAAACAAAACAAAGCAAAAAATTTGCAACCCTCATTGTTACTAGACTGTCAATTACCTGCATTTGAAAAGTCTCTTGATAATCAGGTTAACTTTGACACTTCTGAAGAATAATTCACAAGTGAAGTATTATAGCTGAAATTACACAGGGTACGTTGCATGGGTGATATGCAGAAACTGAATAGTCCTATTATTAAAAACTATGCATCAAATAGAAAGAAAGCTATACAGCTAAGCTATATCTTCCCCCCCCCCCCCCACTTCCCATTCCCTTTGTTGACAATGTCCTCTCCTTTTCTGCTGGAAAAAACTCTGGCCTATGATCCCACTTGCCTCCCCTCCCTCTTCTCTCTTATTTCCCACTTCCTTCTCCTCTCCTCCCCTCATTCTATGCCACTCCTCTACTCTCTACTCTGATTCTGTCCTCTCACCCCTCCCCTAATCCCTCCCTTTCTTGCCCACATCCTACCATTGGGAATTTTTCAAGAGAGTTCTTCCCAAGGATCTTTCTTCATTCAGACCTCCACGGCCATCAGAGCTCTCTGCCTACAAGAACAGTTTTGACGATGCTATTAAAATTTTTTTGATAGAAACTGTAGTTAAAATATAAAACTCGAAATGACTAAAGTTCACAGGTTTGAAAGTTCCTATTAACATGGTCCTAACTTAGCTTTTCATTCTGATTTCCAGCCTTCCGTCTCTCACTTATTCTTTAGCCAACCTGGAATGACTACTCTAACCTAAGTTTTCTGAACATACGCCATAGGTGCTAAGTCTTTGCTTACTTGGGTTCCTGTGCACAAATCCACTCAAGTAGAACCCAAAAATGTAAGTTTTTCTCTGTTCATTGCCATTTTCAGGAAACAAGTGTAGCAATCAGATATGGAATAACTGAACTTTGACCAATTAGCGCAATAGTTGAAATGGGAAACTAATCTCCAGGCTTGCTAAAAAAAGGATGCATTAATTTATTTAATGCGCCAGTCTCATAAATGTGATGGAGTTGATCCTTCACTAACAGAGTTTGTACTGCAGGAGAAAAAGAGAGAATGAAGCAAGAATTTTCATAGATTTTCTTGGGGGGAAATCACAAAGTAGAGGCAACAAATCTCTGCCATGTTGGTCAAGAAATGATCTCTTAAAAACAAGTTACTTTGACTAAAACTGAAAGGAATAAATAGGAGTTTGTCAGCTGAAGAGGAGAAGGTAGAGTGGTCTACCACATATATGAAAGCCTGGAGGTGAGAAAGAGGAGAACCTCCTCACAGAACTCATGGCTCAGCTCAGCTGGAGCCTCACGTGAAATGGCAGACACGTTGAGAAATGATTCATGCCTGGGGAGGTCTTCAGGGGTTCAAATGTCATCCTAGAGATCTTGAGAAGATAATGAAGAATTTAAGAATGGGAGATGATGAGTTTCATGCTTGAGAAGTAGTACTTTGCTCTGTGGAAAACTACCTATTCATCAAAAGATCTACAGACTTAGACGACAAATAACAATGATTTGCAGTCTGAGCTTCACGGGTAGACACACATTCTGTGCAACGTCCCTGGAGGCTGAGGTAAGATTTAGCATCATTTCAAGACTGTTTTTTACATATATTTTTCCAAAGGTATGACTTAGAAGCAAAAGGATATATTTTTGATTAAAATAATCTGGTGTGTTTTAACCAACAATTAATATAATTTAATAAATTATGTTAATAGTTAAGTGTAGATATCATAACATAAGACTAATAACAATTATGGACCACTGATAAGGCTTCTCAGCACTGAGCACATACAATGAATATGCTTATGAGTGAGATATGATTTATTAGGTGAAATCTTCCTTGAAAATGTTACCTTTGGAGTGTATTTTAATGTAGTCTCTTCAATCAAAAAGAGTATTGGAATAAAGTGTTTTACTAATTTCCTTACATGATGTCACTAAGCTCTGTTTTCAAGACAGTCGTTAGGGCGATCAGCTCTCTGTCACTCGGAGGCATCATACTTCCTGAGAACTAATGAGTACAATTGATCAAGGCAAATTGTTGGCATTTTCTCACAATAAAGTAAGCTGTGCCTTCCCAGAAATGGTTCCAGTCATAACACCAGTTTGAGAAGGTTTAGTTGGGGACAAATGAGGAAAGTCACTGGAAACCTGTTAAGTGTTCCTTGTCTTCTTCACTGGAGAAGATAATCATCCAGAAAACACCCTTGCTTCAAGGGCAAATTTAAGTTTTGTGGAGCCACTTGAAGAAGAAGAAGACAATATTATAAACACAATATTTGAAAGGAAAGTAAATATTTACACTGAGAAGGGAAATCACACACAAAATTAACTAAAATGTAACAAATGCCACAAAAATTACAAAATCTAGGAGAAAAAATACTGATTAATCACTCCCCAACACATCTCTAGTATACTGTTGGGCTGCACAGCCTTCAATCACCTCTTCATGTGACACTGGTATCACAATATCATTTTCCATCAAGGGAATAGAAAGATAATTATTCTGTGTACCAGTGTAGTTAATAAAAAATTGATATTTGGGATAGTTGGGATTTGTAAAATATGCATCAATTCACATAGAGATGTTTGTATTATTGCTTATAGTTTGATGCGCTACAAACACAGGAACCCTGGTAAATTATATTTTGTACAATTTCCAGCATAAAAAAAAGGCATGATACTTTTTTAACTTTATCCTCTGCATTTTTCAGTATATTTCTTGCAGGAATTTTCATTTTGACAAGGCATCAGAGAGAGCTATTCTTCTGTTTGAAATTTTGACGTGTTTGAATGTTGAAAGAGTTTTTCACAGACTAGCTTCTGGTTCTGTACATTTTTAAATTCATTACTTTCTCCTCTACTGCTCCCATATTTCCAGTACTTGGCACCATAAGATACGCCCCTATAAGGATCAGACCTCTGGACTTGTCGCTCAGACAGAGTGAGTCAGCAAGTGGGCAGCACTTCTCCTGACCAGCATTACACATGAGTGGCTAAAAATAACCCAACGTCTACGGAAGTGGTTACAAACCCCATAGCCCACAAAACCCAAATATTTCAATCATTTCAAATTCACTTTGGCTGGATCCCAAAAGTGGTCCTTGTTAGTCAACATGAAAGAGGGAACATCAGAGAGGAAAGTGATTAATTGTGGTTAAAACATATTAGTTTTTCAGATTTTACAAAAACCTGTGATCATGTGACCATATGGTAAACGACCTTCTCAGGACTCGGTTGCATCCTTCTGCAGTATACACAAAAATTTTATGAGTGTTCCTCTCCCCCCAGATTCCAGAGTCATTGCTCACTTTCCTCGCCTCCTCAAGAGGCAATAAGCCCTCTCCCTTTGGCCCCACACATATCATTACTTGATCCGAAGTTGCTGCACTTTCCCTTAAGGTTTTCCTTTAGCATGCTCATTCCTCTTAAATGGCTCCTTTTCTGAAAAATGCTTATTAATTAATCACTCAGGCTGTTTCATCTGTTTGCTGGAGGGAGTCTGACTGCTATACCCTCTCATCCATCAGGTCTTATCTTAAATATAACTTGCTCGCTGAGTCCTTTTCCAAGCAGTCTGTTGGCACCATTTTTTTTTTCTATTGTAGTGTTTCACTAATTTTTGTCACAACACTCATTCAAGTTAGTAATTATGTATTTATTTGTTCATTTACCAATAGTTCTCTGGTTCCAAACACAGAGACTGCCATATAATAGTGATTAAAGAATTATTCAGAGTAAAACCCTATAATAAATTCACTCAGCCCCCATTCCCAAACCAGGTGAGGTTAAGTTCTCACCTTTGGAGTGAGGGATGGAAATGGAAGAGGGGGTGAGACACAAGGACAGCCACAGGGAATCGACAGGCAACCTTGTCTCACCAAAGATCTCTCTTGACCTTTCCAGGATGAATCCAAGCCTGTTCTTGGACCAGCCAAAATTATGGGCACCAAATAACTACAGGATTACTAAAATCACTGTTACTGTCCCAGATGCTCCTTCAGAGCCACAAGAATAGGCATTAATTCTGCTGAAATTTAAGCCAGTATGCATGTCTGATACCAGGTAATGCCAAACCACAGTTGGGATTAAAACTCTTGATCTGTTAGACAATCTTCACTCCTGGTCATATTATTAAATTTGCAGTAATGCTCTCCTGCATTTATAAGACTGGACCCCACTTATTGCGTTACAGTGGGGTTTTATTGTATTGCATAAATGAGTGAATGAACTCAAGTTTATCAGTATCTCTCCTATTTTAAAGATGACAAATATGTATGGTTAAAATAATGAATGGGATAGAATGAAGAGAATTTAATTTTTTAAAGACTGAATTTAAACTAACCGTTTTGAGGGAAGTTAAATCATTTAACTTTGTCAATAGAAAAATGTTAACTCTTATAAAAGTGTTTTAAGTTATCTGCTTTCCTCTTAGGAAAAATCATGTTGAACATACTGGGAATTAGATGTGTGTGGAAATCCAATAACTTCCTATTTTTGCACAAGTCTTCTTATAAACTTTAAAAAACAAGTTTACATCTATTAAATCATTTGAGCATAAAGACCTAATGAGGTAAGTCTACTTATATGGTAAGTAAACTCAGTTAATATTTATTCTAGCCCTGTTTTCTCTTATTTCCTATATTTTAGAGCTAAAAACTAATCTTTCTAGACCAGCTTGCATCTAGCAAAGGCCATGTGGCCGTCTAGCCAAGGAAAGTATATGGAAGTTTTGGGGATTTCGGGAAAGTGTCTGTTTCCCAATACAGCACCCTCCTCTTTCTCCTTCATTACTTTTTCTTCCTGACTGGGATGAAATCATGAAGAATGGAAATACCAGAGTAGCGACATTTCAATGAATAAGAGAAGTCTCCGAACGTCACAAGACATTGGCCCTGAGATCCTTGAGATTATTGAACCAAGGCCAACAACTTTTTCTATCAGGAGAATAGAAAGAAAAGTTATTTTATCTTTTGTGATACTTACAGCCAAACACAATTAACAAACAATACAGTGATGCAGGAATATTATTATTTATCAGATGAGTAAACTGAAATTCAGCAGCGCTTGCCTAAGTTTACATAAGGGATACAGCCTGGACCTATTCAGGATGACAGAAGAAAAAAGGACTGCCCTTCACCATGAGTTTACAATCAAGGAGAGAAACAAGACTTTCCTTGAAACTAATATATTAAAATATGTGACAGTTTATTAGGCTGGATGTTTTAATAGTAAAAATAGCTAACCCTTCTTGAGTAGTATGTGTTACTCGTGTTTCTAGCTGCTTTACATACATTAACTCTTGTTTTCCTAGCATAACCCTATTACACAGGTGCTATATCTTGCACCTTTTACTGGGGAGAAAACAGAGGGTATGAGAAGTAATGAGTTCTTAAGTGACTTGTCATAAGTGACACGGCCAATAAGTGACAGAACTGGCATTTGGATTCAGGCATTATGCTCTTAGCCATCACTTCACAATATTTCTCATTGGTCTGGTTATTTCAGTCTTAACCAAATAGATATTTCATCCAAGTTTTAGGATAACAATCAAAAGTCTAAGGGTTAAAAAAAAGTTTTCAGATGCAATAGAGAAAAATATGAACACTTACATAGCACTTAGTATGTGCTAGGCACTGTTCCAAGTGATTTACGTATATTAACCCATTTAATCCTCGTAACAAAATAACAATCCAATGAGGCTGGAACTATGTATTATCTCTGTTTTACAGAGGAGAAAATGGAATCCTGGGACAGTTAAGACACTTGCCCAAAGTGGCACAGCTGGTACAGGGTGTGGCTGGGGTTCTAACCCAGGAAGTCTGGCTCCAACACTTAGCCCTTCAGCACTTCAATAACAAAGCAGGTAACCTTCCACCCAGTGCACAAATAGCAAAGGCTAGTAAATGCATAGAAGAGAGAGAGTAATCACTGAGCAGTCAGGGAAAGTTTCCTGGAAGAGGAAATTTGATCTGAATGAACTTCTAAGGGAGAAGAAAGTAAGTAGCAATAAGTAATGAAACTGGGATTCAGAAGTTACTATAAAAAATGAAGGAAATTTGGGAATAATTCCAGGATATCAGGGTCAAGTAGAAGATTGATGGCACTCAATGAGATCAATTGTATTCTAAAAACCAACTCTAATTTCTAAATTTGAGAATTAAAAGAAAATCCAAAGATAACTTGCTCTGCTTTAAACCAACCATACTTGTTCACTTCAATTCTTGACTATAATCAATTTATTCAATTTAATTGCATGACAATTTATGTTCTGTACTGGCAGCTCTTAAGTCCCATGAAAATAAAGTTTAGAAGCTATGGTTCCTTGCCTTCGAGGAAGTTATAATCTTCTAAATTTTTATACTATATAACTGTCACTAGGTGTCATTTTCGCCATCTCTCTTTCAATTTTTAGATCTGACTGATTTCAAAATATTACATATTCAACAGATCTAAATAATTCAACAGATTAGTTCAATAAACATTTATTGAGCGACTAGTATCTGTCAGGCATTGTCCCAGGAGCTAGGACTGCAGAATGTTGATAGGGGAGAAGACACATAGACAAGTAATTTCATTACAATGTGGGAAGTATAATGAAGCCACAGGGTCATGTGCTCTGGCACCAATAAAGAGGGTCATGCTGGGAGGGATGAAGTATGTATTGGACATTTAGAAAAAAATTTCAAAAGCCTTCATCCAAGAAATACTAGTGAATGCTTACTACATATCAAGTACTGTGGTAAGTGATCATGATATAGCACAGAAATATTCAGACCTCATCTCTACGCTTGCAAAGCTTATAGACCAATAGAATTAATGCAATCCTTTCAGCAAAGTGCTGGAAAAGAGTGCAATAGAGGAGGAAAGGAGGCAAGAAATGAAGGAACAGGGGACGGGAAAAGGGAAGGGGTTTTGCAAACAACAGAGTTTGTTCAACTTCTGAAACAGTGACTTCTCAAAACAGGGAGGGGGTATAGAGAGAAAGAGCCAAATGAGAGGGGAAAACAGGGATCAACCACAACACTTGAATACAATAAGTTTCATAGTTTGAGAAAGGTCAGAAATCCAGATAAATCTGGAAAGAGCAAGAATCAGTGCACATAGGAGATGACTAAAAAGTAGGCAGGAGCGACGGTTCAGAGGGATTAATTTTCTTTGGAAGTGACAGGCTAGGTCTTCCAGATATGCTTTACAAAATTGTCTGTGAATGAAATCTATGCAAATCGAATCACGTTTGTGTTGCACTCATGGAATTTTCAAACCAGACCTACAGCTCTGCCGGTCGAATGAAAAACGAAGAACCAATTCTAACCGGCATGATTTTCTTCTGCTTCCTTCTTTTTAGTAAACTTAAAATTTGTGTAGAAGTATTTTATTGATGGTTCAATAAGCATGTTTCCGTTTTTAAAGTGCAGTGTTAGGCCCAGTGTGGGACACTATGATGATAAGGTACAATTTGAAATTTCTTGTCAAGATAGCTTTGGAAGTGCAGACTTCAAGGAACTGCCTTTCTCCAGGTATATAGAAATGACAGACAACATACAAAACGAGTAAGCCAAACATAGACAGCAAGGTCCCCAAAAAGGTAAACATCTGTGTAAGTAAACACAAAAACACAGTTTCAGCTTAAATTAGAGGTACACTGAGCCTGCAGTCAGAAGCCAGTAGAGACGGCCGGGAAGTCCACTCCTTCTGCAACAGGGAGTGGGGTACCCAGAAGGAGACAGGAGAAATCAGTTAGGCTCAGTGATGGAGACCAGGATCTTGGGCCACTAACTCTCTGGAAAGAAAGCTGAAAAACGCGGCTCCAGATCTGCCTAGAGCTCTCGTTTATCGAGAGCTACGCCCCTAAGGAGGGAAGAAACCACAGATACACGTTCTCAACAGCAACCCCGCCAAGCTACCCACTGGCTGAGTATCTGGATCACGTGACAGGACAGACCTTCTGCTCCCAGTGGAGGTACGTAAGCCCATTCAGAGCAATCCTCCAGTGGATCCTCTGGACAAAATGCAAACACAAACCAGACGATGGCAAGCAGTAAACCAAGTCAGGCAGAACGTGCAGGAGTCGGAGCTTCGAGAGGCAACCAACATGAGACGGTTCTCATTCTGATCAAGCCCTTTCCTGACAGGGGGACCCACAAAGCGAGCTTCTTAGGAGGCAGCAGGATCTGCTCGCTGTGGGGCAGGCAGCCTGGGGCCAGGCGGAGTCAGGGACAAGGCCAGCCCGACTCGCCAAGACGCGGCGATAAAAGCCCAGGGTACTTGCATCCACAATGACAGAACATCAATGATTCTATGATATTCGAATGGATTTTAAAGTAACAGTCAAAAAGTAGTATCAGAATGTCAGTTTTAGGATATAAAATGTGTTCAAATTAGGACCACACAGAGGAAAATTTTTGACTTAATCAAAAAAGTTCAAGATAAGAAAAACTAGTATTGCATAGAGAAAATAAGATGAAATGATGGAAAAAATAACCACAAACGAACTTAAAAAAAAATTTGTTGCTAGTGCCATTGAGTCAGTTCCCACTCCCACTGACCCTGTGTCCAGCAGAGCGGAACCCAGCCCGGTGTTTTTGCTCCATCCTCTCCCCTTCCAGCGCTGTATCAGAGGATGATCCTCTGCTATTCGTAGGGTTTTCAGGGCCAATATCTTTGGAGGTGAGTGGCCAGGTCCTTCTTCCCAGTCTGTCTTGGTCTGGAAGCTCCACTGAAACCCATCCACCATGGGTGACCCTGCTGGTATTTGAAATACCAGTGGCACAGCTTTTAGCATCACAGCAACACGCAGTCGCCACAGTGTAACAACCCACAGATGGGTGGTGTGGCTCCTTGGCTTTTACTTACAGGCCCTGGCAGTGAGAGGGCTGAATCTTAACCGCTAGACCACCAGGTTGGCTTAAAAAAAAATCATCAACTGAAATAAAATCCAAATTAAAGGCAAATGAATAGCAGAAATTAGACAACAGTAAATTAACATATTGAAATAAGATGCAGGGGGAAAATAAACAAGGCAAAAGAAAAATTAAATAATATACACAATGTATGGGAAATAGAGAACAGGATCCACCCACGAAGCTAGCTATTTTCAAAGTCAGATCGGAACATTTGACAATTGCTGCCTACACCCCACTCAGCGCCAGTATGAGAGTACAAACAACCTACAGAAATCTGAAATAACCGTCTTCAGATCAAGGAACCCTCCTGTACCAGCTCAGCCTGTCACCTTGTTCCCCCGCGAGAGAAGGGCAAACGCAGATCACGGTTTTGAGACCCCCTCACTTTTGTTTTATTCCCTGGATTTTGGTTCAAGTTATTCTTAACAAGCATCTCTCTTGAATTATTTTAAAAGGAAAACTTCCTTTGTGATCTGCCTAGTTTCCTTCCGTTTTGTGTTTTAATTGCATTCTTCTAAGATTTTGGCTCATGCATTGGATTCTGCACAGAAACTTGGCGCGTATAACCGAAAGTTTGTATCCTCTGACCCACATCTCTCCATTTCCCCCACCCCCCAGCCCCTGGCAGCCACCAAAATGTACAGCATGGTTACTGTACCTGAACAATATGTACTGTATGCTGAAATTCACTACCAGAGTAGATCTCAAATGTTCTCACCACACACACACACACACACACACACACACACACACACACACACAGTAACTATGTGAGGTGATGGATACGTTAACTAACTTTATTGTGGTAATTGTTTCATAATATATACATATATCAAACCATGCCTCTGTGTACTTTAAATTTACACAATGTTGTCAATTATACCTCAATAAACCTGGGAGGAGAAAGAAAAGGAAACCTTGCAGCCCACAGGCAATTGTTGCCATAAGCACGTGCCACAGGACCCTGGACGCTGCGCCCTAGCTTTGGCGCCGGGCCTCGTTCTTGTTCTCTGTGGATGGCCAGAAGCCACAGTCTGTGAATGCTCTTACTTGTCCTGGTCCTGAGATGACACCTGAAACAGTAGTTCCTACTCCGCACATGGCTTTTCACAGCTCAGCTCTCCTCCCCAAGAGGGATGTGCGCCCAGCCGCCTGCCCGTCACGCGCCCCGATGGAGCTACATCTGGCATTTTGACACAGTGCTACGTGCCCTTTGGGTCTCGCTCTCACCTCGCTTCCCTATTGAGGGTGCTTTCAGCTCCCTTTATGTGAACTTCAACTAACTCCCTAATGTAAACTCATTCTCACTTCTCTCCGCTGATGAATAATTGAGGCGACCCAGGGCTCTACCACCAGGAAAACGAATTCTTTTTTCCTTATTGCAAATAAAGAACGCAAACTGAGCATGTGCAAGGGTTGAAATAGTCTCTCGTGTATATTTTGTTGCATGTCAATGAAGTTGTTCACCGTCACTGAAGTCATGCTATACAGAAGACCATTTTTTTTCCCATAAAAGGTTTTTTATAAAATGCCTTTTATCTAAATCTCGTTTCACAGTGAAAAATATAATCAGCAGACGCTTTGAAGATTTTGTAGGTTGTACTGAAATTTTGTGGATTGTAACCACCCCTTTGGATAAAGAGAGAAAATACAAATAAAATGTGGATAATGTGAAATTGGGAGGCCCTGGGCCAGTCTGCGAACAGGAACCTGAGTCAGCAACAGTTTGTCCTCTAAAATCTTCAGGTTGGACTCGTCTCTACACGAGTTGTGGTCTGCTTGTGTGTAAAATGACACACATTATAAATATATCTGATGTGTTGGGTTTCTTTAAAAAGCACTAGGAAAAGGTGCTCTCAGTGTAGTCCTCCTTAATGAGCAAGTATGCAATTCCTAATGATCATAGTGTCTCAGCCTATCCAAACCAACAAAAATATCTGAAAAGGAATCCATGTAGAAAAAGAGACTGTAAAGATTGTGATGAAAATTTTCGTCTCGAAGCATCATGGGGCTTCACACAGTAACTTATGAACTTAGGTAAGCACAGTATTTGAAGGTGAAGGGATGCTTGGGCAAAGCAAAAAATTACAGTAAATAATTAAAACACAAAAACATTCTAAAGCAATTCTCACTGTCTATGCCTTAGTATAAATTTCTGCTAGATGCACACTATAACTCTCTCAGGAACTTTCTAGAAAATATAGATGAACCTGTTGATAATGTTCTGATGAAGTATACAATATAGATTACGTGACTCAAGGCTGAGCATCATCCTGTCAGAGATCATTCACTCTAAAAAGATTAAGAACAGACAACATAGGGCAACACTAAAAAAAATTAAGTTAAATTAATTTTAAAAAGCTTATTCCAGTGGCCAGCCCCATGGCCTAGTGATCAAGTTCAGCGTGCTCTGCTTTGTTGGCCCAGGCTTGCCTCCCAGGCATGGAACTACACCACTTGTCAGCCATGCTGTAGTGGCGTCCCACATACAAAATAGAGGAAGATTGGCACAGGTGTTAGCTCAGGGCCAATCTTCCCTAGCAAAAAAGAAAACAAAACAAAGAAATACCTTATTCCAGGATGTAAAATTTTACCAAGCTATAAAAGAAGCTTAGAATAGGGGAACTAAGTTAGGGACAGAACCTAGGGAGGCGGGTCACACAGACTCCAACAACTAAGTCAAAATAATTCCAGAGGGCAGGCCAACATTGGTCAACAGCAGAAGTTTCAGTGCCGTCAAGTCATGGCTGGTCCCTCCATTTTCTGAGTGTATAAATGCTGTCACTATTATTTTCATGACCACCAAGTAATGAATTCCGTGCTCTGTGCCAGGTACCAAAAGGGCTTATCTGGTGTAACGCCACATGGTATACCTGTGGCAGGTGGATGCTCTTTCCCCCATTATTCAATCAGCAGACTCCTACACACCTTCCAAATATCAAATCCCAGAGGATTGTAAGACAAACATCAATAAGGGGCATCATTTTGTGGTGATCAAACAAAGAGGATACGATCAAAGTTGCAGCAGGCTTTTCCGTAGAATTTGACAAGCTGATTTTTAATTTTATGTGGAAATGCAAAGAACTTAAAATAGCTTAAGCAATTTTTTAAAGGAATCAAGAAAAGGCCTTGCTATATCTTATTTCAAAACATATTCTAAAAGTATACTCATCAAGACAAGGTGGAACTTGAGAAAAGTGACATACAGATCAATGGAACATTGCCTTCTAGGCAATTCAAAACGTTGTTGTACCAATTGGATTCGTAGATGGAAAAATAAATGAACGGTGACTCTTATCGCACAAAAATTTATCCAAAGTAGATCATAGACCTAAATATGAAAGCTAAAGCTATAATTCTCCCAGAGGAAGACATGAAAGAAAAGCTTTGCAAACTTCACGCTATCAGAGTTTTCTTAGAACACAAAAACAATGAACCATAAATTTTTTTAAAATGATAAATTGGACTTCATTAAAATTTAAAACATGCCCTTCTAAAGACACAATCAAGAAAATGAAATGGCAAGCCACAAACTGGGAGAAAATATTCACAACACATAAATCAGACAAACATATAAAGAATGCTTACAACTTAATAAGATAAACGAAGCAATTTTTTTTAAAAATGGGCAAGAGTTCAATAGTTACTTCAAAAGAGAAAGTATACAAATGACCCATAGACACATGATATATGACATCATTAGTCTTTGAGGATGTGAAGTGAAACCACATTGAGATGAAACTCTACACCCATCGGAATGGGAAAAATTAAACAAAATTAAAATGTAAATAGGAAGGATATGGGCAGCTAGGACTTTCATAGCTGGTGGGAATATAAAATGGTATAACTACATCAGAAAAGAGTTGGGAAGTTTCTTAAAAACTTAAATATACACTTTCCAACAATTCAGACATTCCACTCCTAAGTATTTGCTCAAGAGAAACAAAAATATATGGCCACACAAAGACTAGGTGACAAATGTTCATAATAGCTTTATTCCAAACAGACAAAAATTATAAATAATCCAAATGTCTAATAACACATAAATGGGTAAACAAATTGTGATATATCCATTCAATGATATACTAGTTAGCAATAAAAAGGAACTAACTATTGATTCATGCTACAACATGGGTAAATCACAAATTATGACCCTAAGTGAAAGAAAACAATCCAAAAACCAAAAAGTAAACAATAAGAAAGAAAAATGACAAATCATATAATTCTATTCATATAAAATTCTGGAGAATAAACTAATCTATAGTCACAGAAAGCAGATCAGCTATGGGGGTGTCGGAGGCATGAGTTACCAAGGATGGCAATGGATTACAGGGGATGGAAATTTTGGGGAGAAATGGAAATGTTTGTTGTCCTAACTATTTTGATCGTTTCCTAGATTTGCATACATACATCCAAACTGATCAAATTATGTACTTTAAATATGTGAAGTTTAGTGAAATTTAATTATACTTCAATGAAGTTGAAAAAAGCCAAAAAACAAAGAAGAATAAAATTACAGCCATTTCAGGGTAGGAGCTTACAGTAAAAAAAGACATTTTTTAGGATAGGTTGCCTAATGCTGTTTGACTTGAGACCATTTTTCCTATAACTGCCGTCTAATAATCACTTCTCCTAAAATTTATCACCTGTTGAATAATTAAGTGTCTGTTCAGATATTTTTAAGGGATTGGGAAAATATTTCTTGCTATTTTAAGAAAGTCATAACCAGTGTATCGAATTTAAATTTAAACCTATTTAAATTTAACTTTCCTAACAAAAAATTATGAAATTTGCAGCATTTTAGGAACGATACAAACTTTTGTGTCTCTGAGGATTGTTTTCCAGTTTACTTACTTATGAAATAATTTCTCAAAATTATAGTTGAATATACCAAAACCCACCGAATTGTATACTTTATTTGAGGGAAGAACAAAATCTTTGTAAACACATGTTTATATGAGTGAGAAAATTGAGAAAGTATTCTGGAAAGGAGACTCAGGAAACTTTTAAGGCCTTGAACACCAATTACTGTTCAACCTGGAATTCACGTTTTATCATTGAAGGATTTGAACGGGCAGTAGCTGGATGTGGCTACGCTGTGAGAAGACTGAGCTGGCCGTGATGTGCGGAGTGTATAGGTGTTGAAAGCGATGAAAATCCTGCTAGAATGTTGCTACAATAAATGGAATGTCAAATTACAGAGGGTTAAACAATGAGAAGTAGCAGTAATAATAATTTTTATATAAAGGGAGTTGCGGATAATAAAAGAGTTCGAAACATTGGCACTCGCTGGTCAAGGGGAGCAACGAGAGTGAGAATCAAAGAGCCTGGGAGAATAGACTGCTTGATGGAAGTCAGGGGAGGGTTTAGGAAGCCTATCGGTTGGAGGGGCTCAATACTGAGTAGCCTAATGTTCAGGTTCAGGCAGGACACTCAGCTGGAGAGTCCATCCAGCCATACGGAAAGCACACTCACAGCTTTCTGGAGAGACTGCAGGTAACATTTGTCATTTTGTGGCTGCTCAGTATTCAAACTCCCTGTCTGTGTTTAGGGAGCTGGATATCCTTATTGTTTTACATAAAAGGCCAGCTACTTGTTCCCCCAAGTTATTGACCCTAGACCTCAGAGATGTGTCTTAAACTTAAATAATCAGATGTTCCAGCTCAGGGGGTGAGTCTGAAGTGGCTGATACAAAGAAGGTAGCAGGGTTCGTCTCATGCTGTCAACAAAAACACACAGTATCTGTGCCCGTTGGTGGCAGAGACAGTAGGCGCCCAGCAGTGGCCGGACCAGTGGCAGCCTGCTTGGTCCTGTGGCCAGAACTGGCTGTGCCTTCTTCTGACTGGCCCTTCCTGGTCTCTGATTGACTTTTTAAAAACAGCTTTATTGAGATACAACTCACACAATACAAAATTCACCCATTGAAAGCATACAATTCAATGCTTTTTAGTATATTCACAGAGTTTGCAACCACCACTGCAATCTAATTTTAGAGCATTTTCATCACCCCAAAAGAAACCTCGTATCCATTAGCAGGCAACCCATCTCCCTCCAGGCAACGACTTTATCTATTTTCTGTCTTTTTGCATTTGCCTATTTTGGACATTCAGATAAACGGAATCACACATAATATAATATTTTGTGAACGGCTTTTTTCACTCACCATACTATTTTCAAGGTTCATCCATGTTGTACGAGTATCAGTACTTCACGCTTTTTATTACTGAATAATTGTATGAATATACCACATTTTGTTTATCCATTCATCAGTTAACGGACAGTTGAGTTGTTTTCACTTTTTGGATATTACGAATAATGCTGCTACGAATATTTGTGTGTCCATTTTGGCGTGGACACATGCTTTCATTTCTCCTGGATAGATTTCTAGGACTGGAATTGCTGGGGCACACTGTAACTCCATGTTTGACATTTCGAGGAGCTGTCAAATGTTTTCCAAAGTAGCTGCATCATTTTATATTCTCGCCAGCAGTGTATGAGCAGTTCAATTTTTCCACATCCTCACCAACACTTATGCATCATTTTTATTATAGCCGTCCTAGTGGGTATAATGACATTTCTTTGTGGTTTTGCCTCACATTTCTAGTGACTAATGATGAGAATCTGTTCATGTGCTTATTGGTCATCCAAATACATTCTTTGGAGAAATGCCTTTTCAACTTATTTGATCATCTTTTTAATTGGGTTATTAGTCTTTTTATTATTAAATTATAAGACTTTTTCCTGTTTGATTTTTGAGTCACGTTCATATTCATAATCTTCCCATCAATTGTTTATATGACTCAATCTTCTTCAATTAAATTGCTTTTCTGCTTACATTGGGAACAATGACTACCTGCTCCTTGCAACCATGAACCAGAGATCAAGTCTAGAGATATATATTTAGGGTTTGCCCAAACAAAATGGATACTTGATTTAATAAAAGCACATGGGATAAATGAGGGAGAGTAGATAAAATTTAAAAGATTAACAAGTGAATGGGAAGTGAAAGAATAAGTGGTAACTATAGAATAGTTGTCTTTTTATTTTACTATTAATCATTTTGATGATTGAGGAAAAAGGAGAAATTGCATAGTAGCTTGAAGCATCAGCAAGTTTGTTTACTCATGGGAAAAATTTAAAGAGAAGAAGATATTAAACATGAATATGTGGGAGTAGAAAATTAATGAAGGAAATTCTTTAAGCAGGCAGGAGGGAGGTGGGGGTGAATTAGCTTTAGAAAGGAGGAGAAATACTCTTCCCTAGAGATAAGGAAAAAAAAATAATAATAACTTAGCAAAGTAAAGGATTCTGAACTGGGGAGGTGCTCTGAGAGCGTCCTTAGCAGGTGGCTGTGACATTCCCTAGAGTTGGGAGTAATGTTATGCTAAGACCAAGGGTCAGAGGTTGGATGGGGATGTTGAGGGACATGGGAGTGGCTGAGTAAGAATGAGGTAGCAAGCCAAAGGGAGTGAGTTGAGAAGAATTTTCCAGCAAATTTAGTGTTCCAGCAGTGGTGAATTCAAGCATATTTTTATCCTTCCACCGAATCTTTGAATTCTTCTTTTCTTTCTCTCTTGTACTTTACTTAATAAAAATGCACCATAAGGGAACAAAATCTTGAACCAACGCTCAAAAACGTGCCACGTTAAATATATATGAATCATTGCTCTGGCTCGTTCTTTTGAAGTTGTTCCTTTGTGTACGTTCCCCTTTCTTCTTTCAGGGTATCTGCTGCAAACTGTAGATACTGTGATCCAAACTGAGGTAGATTTCTTTTGGGGTTGAAATGCAGTTTTCTAAAAATGTCCATTTAGTCTTAAGTTTCAGAGATTGTTTTTTTCATCTAAGTGTCTCTGACTTAACAAGCCTAAAAGTGATTTCCATAAGTGATTTATGGCTTTCTTTCTGTGCTTCTTTCAAAATAGATATCTCACTTAACTCTTTACTGTTGGTGAATTTGGGAGTCGTCTGCTGATCATTTCTTCATATTGCAATGATAACAAAATGAAAATCTCTAGACTACACATAGGTCAAGTTACTGACTTTTTCTTTTGCATAATCTTTTTGCCCTTATTTTTGTCGTTATAAAGTTCAGATGGAGAAGACTTGAAGTGACATCCTTGGTCAGAGATTGAAATTCTGAAGTCCTGCATTTAAATCCCCAGAGATGCTTATCCTACTGGACAAGGAAATAAAAGACAACCCATTGCCATCCTCTCAAACAGCAAAAGATGGAATCCCCCTGCTTGCACTTCAAGGAGACCTTCTCTGTTCTTTTTGTATTTGCTTATATATGGTGACTTAACATGCAAAATTAAAACCACGCCTCAAAATAAAAATGTCATGGATGGAGAAAATCCACGTTTGATTTAAAAGATACTGATCAAAATACTTTTCAAAAAGGAAAAGCACTCCGTTTCATATTTCTGTGAAGCTGAGGAGTCTACACCCCCTGAACTCTGCAGCTGAAATTGACACTCCAGGGAATTTCAGATCAGTTCAAAGTTATGTGGTCAAGGGAAAAAGAAAAAGAAATGGGTGAAATTCCTTGAGGTTAATTTCATTGTTTAGCATTTCAAAGCTTCCATCTATTCTTTTGATTAAAGCCCCCGGTTTCATCGGGTTTATGGATTTGTCAGAAATCAGGAATGTGTCCAAATTCACAGCAAGCACTTATGTATCCAGAATTAAATCAAGAAGCTTAATGGAGAAATTTCCTTTCAATTCAGAACCAAACTAAATAAAGCCTGTTCAAAGGGAGACATAATCTATAGGTAACCAATAACATGTTAGACGCACATGGAAATGAGGAACAGACCTAGGGTGGGGATTTGTGGACCCGAGGTTCCCATCCCAGCTCTTCCATTAACTAGGTATGCAACCTTCAGTACTCATTTCACCTTTCTGGCTCTTAATGTCATCTGCTATAAAATAAGATCGAATGCTTAACGAAATTGGATGTTCATTCTATTTCTAAAATTTCACTGATCTATTCCAAAGATATATTTTAATGTATACTTCTTTGGGGTATTTATATGAAATATAGCATTTACTGTTTATAATGTCTGTTAGGTACAGATAATGATAGCATGTAATTTTATTATGTGCATATAATGATGGTGATAGTGTGCATTTGTACATATACAAAGAATATTTCTTATTTTTAGAATTATACAGATTATATTTTTAGAATTTTTAGAATTATACAGATTAATTTCCACCTCAGAATTTAATCATTTTACAAGAAGATGTTAATGCTCCATAAGTGATATCCTGATATTAACCAAAAGTTTAAATTATCACCAGTATTTATTTTTTGAAGATTAGCCCTGAGCTAGCATCTGCCACCAATCCTTCTGTTTTTGCTGAGGAAGACTGGCCCTGAGCTAACATCCATGCCCATCTTCCTCTACTGCCACAGTATGGTTTGGCAAGCGGCCATGTCCGCACCCGGGATCTGAACCGGTGAACCCCGGGCCGCTGAAGTGGCAGGTGCGGACTTAACCACGGTGTCACTAGGCTGGCCCCCATCACCACTATTTTTATATGAAGAAATAGTTTTTCACACTGTAGTTGTTTTACGGTACATTGGTTGAACTTAAAATTGTGCCTCTTCACTTGCTAGTAGGTCATTTTTCTAATAAGCACTACAAAATTCCTGTGTCTTTTATAATATGACTTTCCATTTGTCCATTGCAACATATCCAGTTAATATTTCCCCAAACTTTAATCTACCAATGAGTTGGGAAGTATTGCTATTTTTTTGGTAACTTTTCCTATTCTTCAATGAAACAATAATTTTAGAAATATAAAAAAGAAGTTAATTTGGGGGAATTTGTATATATGGTGAAAGCGCAAGTTGGAAATTAGGAAGAAATTTAAAACAAAGTATTTATCAGAACAGTTGTTGTTCTCAAATTTTCCATTCTTTAAGATTGAGTGAATATTTAATATTATGTAGTCTAATTTACCTGTAACCAAGACTGTTCTTAAGAAAAACCAGAATGGATGTTAGTCTGTGAAGTATCTTATGGAACTCTAAAAGGCACTAGCCAAATATTTTTCTACCATTTTAAAAGGCTTTCATTGATGTCTTAAGTTCCACCAATAAATATCCAATCTGGTGCATAATTAAAAATGTATTTTCTATTCAAAAGTATACATCAGAGGAGAAATAATATATGTAAAATTTAGCATCTATGTCAATCTAATGAAAATGATATTGCTACGATCTTTCTCAAATGTCACTAGAAATAGCTAAATTTTGGTATTTCAAAGAAGTAATTTTAAAATGCTCCTTCATGGTACCTTTGAAGTTCCAGAATATGTTTCAGGAACCTCAACAAGAACATCTGTACTTACATTTTCCTCTAAGACTTGGCTTAGACACCTGGAAGCCAGCCCCTGGACTAGATGGAGAATAGTTTTGAAATGTGTATGATCATAATGGAAACAAAGCACCCACGGGAATGGGTGAAGAACGGAAGGAGAGGGGAGGGAGGAGCTCAGCGAACAAGGAAATGTTACCGCACAAAGGGCACGATCTGCTCACTGAGAGATAAAAGCCAATTGTCAAGAGGCAAGATCGTGGCAGAGAAAGGGCATTTTATTACAGCTTGCCAGCAAGAGGGAAGATGGCCGACTAATGTCCAAAAGAACTATCTTCAGGGGGGCACAGAATCTCGAAGCAATTATATAGGCCAGTGGGTTACAGGGGAAGGGGTGAGGAATGCTGACCCTCTGGTGTTATAGACCAGGAGTCACCACACCAGATCTTTCAGTCTCATTGATGATGACTGTCAGCATAGATGCTCTGTTTGGGGGTCATCACATTCCTAAGGAACTCAAAAGAACGAAGTTATAGTCTTACTGCAGCTGGGAGGTATATGCACAAGCAGGGGCCATAAAATCTACAGAACAGGTGGGTCTCCTGGAGGGTGCAGATCCAGCTGGGTTAGTTAGAGGTCGTTCGAAGTTACAACATGGTCTCTTTTCTGCAATATGGCTTCCCTTATGTCAACCTTGTGTTGCGCTGGTTTCAGAAACAATGTGATAAAAAAGGTGACTGAAATAAAGGTTATCACAGCGAGGAGCTGGAGAAAGCGCACTGAAGTGGATCTTGGAAATAAAATACCTACTTTACAAATGTATTTGTACACGACAAAATATCAAATAATGCCTCAGTGTAACTCTCCAGGTGATGGTTATGATTGCTAAAGTCTGAGAATGCTTGTTCTAGTTTGTGTTATAAAACCTTGTAACATGAAAATCATGAAAGATACTTCACAATCACAAACTGGCCATTTAAAATAAACTTAGAGATGGACATTAATTCGACGCACTTTTCCAATCACCTAGAGTCTACTCCCACATATGATAAGTGTTTCTGTATTTTATTGAATCCTACTGAAATGTAAGATTATCTATGTAGGTGACTAACTCACTAACTCAGTCTCACTACAGAAATTTCTACTGTTTTTTTACTTATCTAGTGTGTAAGAAAAAGTAGATTAAAAGTTATTTAGGTCTTAATTTTTTATTGTTTCATTCCAAAGCATTTACTGACCATTTAATATTGGTTATAAATAAGGCAAGTTTTAATCTCAAGGAATGAAGATGAGCAAGGTGTGATTTTATTTTTTTGCCCCCAAGTTTTTCAGTCCAACAGACATACATAAGTAATCACAATGCAGTATATGATTTAAATTTTCATTTCATCTTCTAAATCTAAGTCAAAAGATAGCAACCCTTAATTAATACATCAATGATAATATGTTAAGTATTAAAAAGCATGGCTTATTCTACCAAATTCTAGTTTCATAACTGAGAATTTAAAGCACCTGATTATAGGTTGTGCTTTTCTTTCTTATCAGGAGAAATGATTTGAATGTCTAAGTGTGAGAAAAAAGATGAATTGAGTCTTTTACAAGACAGGGAGGAATTGCAAACCTTAGGTTTTTACTTTTGTCTTTCACCTTTCCAATTAACCTTTAAATGATTAAGAAATGTACATCTTATACTCAATACTATGCATAATAACAGGCAACGTATAGTTCTAGTTCTGTCGTTTTCAGTCTGAATGATTCTGCCCCACAGGGGATATTTGGTAATGCCTGGGGACATTTTTGATTGTCACACTGAGAGGAATACAGTCATGAGAAGCAAAATGACATGTTGATCAATGATGGATGGAGTGCATAAAGGACCACGTTGGTCCCTTAAGATTAGTACAATGCGGCCGAGGTGTATAGTAGGCTATGCATCTAGGTTTATGGAAGTGCACTCTGTGATGGTCACACAACGACAAAATCAGCTAATGATGCATTTCTCAGAACGTATCTCTGTCGTTAAGTGACACATAACTGCATTACAGATATCTAGTGAGTAGATCAAAGATGAAGCTATACATCCTACCATGCAAAGGATACCCCCCACCAATAAAGAATTGTCTGCCACAACATGTCAATAGAGCTGCTGTTGAGAAACCCTGTTCTAGTTTAACTTATTAGTACTAAAGTTATCATTTATCGATGAAATAGCTAAATTTGTCTAGAAATGCACTTGAAATTAAAATGGTTAAGTACAAAAACAAAGCCGTTCCCTGTGGTAAGAAATATCCTATTTAGGTTAATAAAAACCCAAAAGAGAAAATTCCTCATGAGGCATTTCCTATGGCCAGATGACTGAGAAAGAAAATTCAGGCCTGCTTAACAGAGGGTTCCTCACAGTATGCAGACATGGCCTGAAAGTGGGTATCTGCAGCATGGCAGCCCATTCTGGGACACCCCTAAAGGACAGTGGTAACAGGAAATTCTTCTACTGGGCAGGATTTTGAACAATGCACCTGGTCGTTCATTTTGCCTGGAAGGAGAAATAGCCAGATAGAAGGGGCTATAATGATTGATGAGCTGTGGCCAACGGTTTGGCTATACAATAAGGGAATTGGAAGGAAGATGACTCAAACATCGGTGACAAGGAAGTCTGGGGAAGAGGTGTATAGACAGACCTCTCTGAATGGACAAAGAATCTAAAGATATTCGTGTGTCCTATGAATGTCCACCAAAGGGTGACAATAAGAGTGGAGGATTTTAATAATCAAGTAGATAGGGTGACCTGTTTTTTGGACACCAGTCAGCTCCTGTTATTTCCCAATGGACTCATGAACAAAGCAGCGCTGTTGTCAGAGATGAGGTTGCGCATGGGTTAAGCAACAGAACTACTTACCGAGACTGACCTGGCTACAACCATTACTAAGAGCCCAGTCTGCCAGCATCTGAGATCAACACTGAGTCCCTGATATGGCACCATTCCTCTGTGTGATCAGCCAGCTACCTGGTGGCAGATTGATTGCATTGGACTGCTTCCATCATGGAAGGGCTAATGCTTTGTTATTACTGAAATAGACACACTAGATACAGTTTTGCCTTCCCCGCATGCAAGGCTTCTGCCAAAACTACCATCCGTGCACTTACAGAATTCCTTATCCACCATTATGTATTCCACATGGCATTGCTTCCATCAAGGAACTCACTTTATAGTAAGAAAGGCCAGTGCTCACAGAATTCATCAGTCTTACCATGTTAACTATCATCCTGAAGCAGCTGGCTTAATAGAATGATGGAACAGACTTTTGAAGACTCAGTTGCAGGGCCAGCTAGGGGGAAATAGCTTGTGAGGCTGGGAAAATGTCCTCCAGGGTGCTGTGTGCTCTAAATCAGCACTCAGTATATGGTGCTATCTCTACCACGGTCAAGATTCATGGATCCAGGAATCAAGGGGCCTAAACAGGAGCACCATCACTCAATGTTAACCCTAGTAATCCACTAGCAAAATCTTTGCTTCCTGACCCCACAACCTCAGGCTCCGCTGGTCTACATGTATCAGTTCCAAAGGAGGAATGCCCCCACCAGGAGACACAGCAATGATCCCGCTGAACTGGAAGTTATGATTGCCACCCAGCCACTTTGAGCATCTCACGCCTTTGAATCAACAGGCAAAGAGGAAAGTTACTGTCTTGGCTTGAGTGATTGATCCTGATGACCAACGGGAATTGGGCTCCTACTACATAATGGAGGTAAGAAAGAGTATATCTAGAATATAGGAAATTCCTTACAGCATCTCTTAATACTCCCACGTCCTGTGATTAAAACCAAAGGAAAATTACAAGAACCAAATTCAGGCATGGGACAGGGTTAGGAAATTGACTGCATTGGGACAAGGGGACTTTTTTGGGATGATGGAATTATTCTATATCATGATTGTGCTGGTGGCTACACAATTATATACAATTGTCAAACCCATCAAACTGTACATTTAAAATTGGCGAATTATATTTTATATAAATTTTACCTCAAAAAAAACTTTCCTATGACAATAAAGATTCCCAAACAATGTTAAAAAAACAAATGGCAGATGGGAAGAACATACTTGCAACACATATACTCAATAAAGTATTTGCATTTCAACTGCAGGAGAAAAAAACTCTTATAAACATATTTATTTATTCAACAAATAGTTTTTGAGCATATGTCATACATCAAGCAAAGTTTCAGGTGCTGGAGCTATTTCACTGGAAAACAAAACACACCAAGCAAAAACACAAAACAAAAACAAGAACAAAAAACAGCCGTTAGAGAGCCAAGTTAAAGGACACAGAAACTTAAATAAGTAAAATAAATGCAATGGCCTTGATTGTGATGAGGCTCAGAGCTACGTCTGGACCATCCACAGTTACTAAACTGGTTTTTATGGAATAGATTTTTGCATTAGCCTCGTTTGTAGCTCAAGTTTTCTCTCTGTACTGTTTTTTTCCCCCTTTCTCATCACTTTTAACTGATACGAACTTTTTTCCAAGCTGAAAGGTAGATAATAGATAAATCAATCAATAAAGAATGCAATGCAATGTTAAAATTGGACTTTTTCTAATTTAGTTTCAATGAAGTCTCAATGGCTGAAGATATAATATGTAGCAAATCCCCCGGTTTCCATGTGACAGAGCAGATCTTTACCCAAAAATTGTCAAGGAGGTTTGGTCTCAAAACCCAGTTTTGTTGGTTTTTATACTTACCTTGAAAGCATAGAATGGTTGAAGTCAAGAAGTGGGCTGAGAATCACTTCAAAATATGCCCAGTGAAGGGGGGCATCCTCACAGAGGCCAGGCTGCCTCAGCAGAAAGACATTTTAGGCACCAAGGGAGGGGGCTATTTTGAGAAATAATCAGGAGTGCTTAAGCATCTGTCCTCCTCTGCCACCGGGAGGGAGCTCTTCCCCACACCTCACGTGAGTCAGAGGGGCCTCAGGGCATCGTTCCGACAGCTTGATATGTGTCCCACGGAGCCTGATGGGGCACACTGGGTGGGTTTTGACTCTGTGCTGGAGACAGCGAAAGCCAAAGGCTCTGACCAGATTCCCTGCCTGGAGTAGAGTTCACAGGGTGACCACTGTCGGATGAAGCCACTATCCCACCGCGGGCTCCCAGAGGTGGGTACTTCCTGGGGATTGAGGGTGGGCTCTGTGTAAGGGAGCCAGCATAGCAGCCACTTGAAAAGGCTCCACAGAATGCTGGCAGGTAATAAAACTGGCCAGCTGGGAGAGATACAGGTACGGAGATGGCTGACTTGCTAGCACAGCCATGTTCTGATGATAGTGCACTCTGGCAGGTATGCAGAAGATGACTATTTTTATCATGTGGTGCTTTCATAGGTTTCTCAAAAAGCCTCCCACTGAGAACAACAGCGGCAGCTACTCAAAGGAGGGCAAAGCCACGCCACAGCCAGCTGCTTGCCCGCCCCCTCAGCTCCTGCATCCCACAGCACTCTGCAGGCCTCCTTCTGTTCAGGTCTCAGAAGAGCGGCAAGCAGTCCCCTTGGATGGAGTCCACTTTTAAATGACACCAGGATCATCTCTTCAAAATCAGACCTTCTCATCCTCTTATATGACAAAGCCAGTTTTGAGCTATCTCCAGTAAGATACAGCATAATTGTCCTAGTAACTCACTCAAGAATAGGAGAGAAGATACCACCTATTGGTTTGTTTTTAGCCTTTGGACCTCAGCTGAAGCTGAGGCAGAAAGAATTCCATTTTTAAATTGTGTGAATAAACAAACAAATCAGATATTTAAAGTGTCAGTGCAGAAGCAAGTTAACACCATAGAGACACTATGAAAGAAAAAAGTCAACAAAGCTTGGATATGCGGGAAAAGGAGAAGTAAGAGTCAAGTATGACTCCAAGGAATAAGTTAGGGGTGTGAAAGGAGACAACGGTGAAATTTCTGCATAAATATAAGTTGGCCAGAGTCTGATTCATCTTCTCATCAAAATTCCCACTAAAATGCAACAAAGAATTAAAAAGCTAATAACCACTAAGATAAAGAGGATGGGGTAGAAGAGAATAATAACTGTGAAAGTCACCCTGCAAAGCGGGAGGGACATCTACCAAGACTTAGTTTAGATGTTGAGACTAATGATGCCACTTATACACAAAGAGCGTATGAAAATGTTCATTATTCACATAATTGAGGTCTCTGGAGAGGGCAGGGCAGGCGTCACAAGCAAGTCTGAAATGGCATGGGAGAGCCAAGAAACAAGACTGACCTGGGTTTTCATTCCAGTTGGGATGTGTAAACCGATGGAGAGTATGTACGTGGGCAGAGACTTGCATGGTTTGAATCTCCTGCTGGCACCAAAGGAGGGAGCACCCAGACTTTCTCATCAGCTTGCAGATGCCGGATACAAGGGCTCTAGAAAAGGGTGAGGGTCCAAAGCTGTCAGCAGTCAGCCATCAAGCAATGGGGTCCATCACCTCCTTATAGTATTTCGAGAATTCTTTGAAACAGAGAGAACAGTTGGAAGAATGGCAAATAATGTAGATGAAGGGGAAAATAATTAAAGCCGTTTTCAAGCAGAGGCAGGAAATTTTAATTGAAAGTGAAAGAATTTGTAATACAGAGATCCTGAGAGGCACATAGCAAGGACTATTAAGCTGGAGTAAGATTTATACTTTTCAGCAGCAACTTATGGGAGCCAAGGACCAATGACGTATAGCTTTCAAAACAGAGAGGGAAAATGCTGTGTCAACCATTAATCTTGTGTGAGAGCAGAAGAAAGGTAATTTTCAGACATTCAAAGCAAAACAATTTATTTATGATGATGACTTTTCTTAGGAAACAATCAGAAGATACGCTATGGTTGAACTAAACAAAGAGCAAAGAGAAGTCAAGGGCAAAAATTGTTTTCTGGCCCCAAAAAGCAAGAAATCCTAACTGGAGCTGCAAGAAGTACTCCAAGAAATAAAAGGAGGAGAAGAAGAGGGAAGAGAGAGGAGGAAGGAAAGAAGGAAAAAACAAAGACTGACGTGCTTGAGGATTTTCAAGTTGTTTAACATATATATTGGAACACATCAGGGAAAATAGTGACATTACAATGAAAATGAACAAAAGGAAAATCTTAAGAAATTATTATCAACAGGAAAATTTCCAAGAGATAGGATAGGCAATTGTAGCACACAATTTGATTCAACAGTGAATAATATTTACAGTCTCATAGAAATATAAACATTGTTGATTTAACCAAAAATTATAATGTAATTATAATGGAAATATGGAAGAAGTAGAGATAGGAATGTGGTGTAAAAATGGCAAATCATCAGCTCCCATATCAAAGTGTCAGTAGATACAAAAATGTATTATATTTTAACGCATATTAGAAAGGCATATTTCTAATAGTTAGAAATATGAATGCAAATGATGACATAAAAATATTAAAAAGTGGCTCTTTCAGAGCAGAAAGACACTTAAAAATATAACCCCTTTAGTATTCTTTGACATTTTAACCATAGGCATATATTACTTTGGAGAAATAGAATGCTTTTAATAACTCGAAATCTAAAGTCAAATGGAATTGAGAGGAAGAAATGGGCTTAGTTTTAAACGTGCAGTTTGAGATGACGGAAGGCTGTAGCCCTCAAATCATGACTTGTTGATTGAGCATCAGGGCTGAATGGGATCAGAGTGGAGGTCATTCTAAAGTCTTAGAAGAGAGACAATATCTCAATCGCAGAACCAAATGATCCATTCAAGGAGTAGTTTCACCTTATGTGCAAGAAGCCAGTAACACAGATTGAGGAACAAAACAAAACAATTTGCGGTTAAATTAGAGATGGAAATCACCTCCAAATATAAATTTCTATGTTCCTTTTCCTCATGTTTCTCTGTTTTTCTGAAGTTTCAATAATTCCCTTCCTCCTTTTACTATACACAGAATACTCGCAAAACAAACAAACAAAAACCTCCCATCCCAAGAAGAACTCATTAGCAGGAATAATTTAAACGGGCAGAAGCCATCTCCAAGAAGCATGTTCCACTATGCCTGTCACGGTGCAATGGGGGTGAGGTAGATATGGTTTTCTGCATATTAAGGTAGCCATGTATTCTAGTTAAATTTAAGTAGTGCAAGTTCTACTGTTAAATGATCATATCTATTTTTTCATTGGCTAGACAAAGGATTAACATGATACATTTTAAATTTTCCTTATGATGGAAACAGAAATGCCACTTTCTTCCATGGGAATTGAACATTAACTCAAATCTTAGTAACAAATAAACACATTTTAATGGTCTTAATGCTTTCATTTCCCTTTCATAAGCTTATAAAGCACCAATCCAAAAAATTCTACAGCAGTGAACTTAAAACAGACGCAATGAAGTCCTTGACAGGATTTCAGAATGAGGAGAAATCCACATTCCTTCCACTATCTCACTTCCTAGCAAAATCGTTGCATAATAAATGATCTCACAAGAATTGCATAATTTGAACATATGTTTGGCCTCTTAAAATCTTATGGGCCTTTCAAAGTTTAAAATTAAAGAGAGACAGAAATGCAGAAAATGTCCATCTTCTGATCACAAAAAGAAAAAAATGGAAGAATGTCTACCCTTTAAAACACATAAAGTAAACTCTTTTTGGGGGCATATTTTTAATTACCCCCTTAGAGTAAATGTTGCAAGTTGAAATTGGATTTTAGATAAATATAACTTCATGACTTAAAATCTTTAGAAATAATTTGCTGAATTATATTCTACCAGCAGTTTCTCTTCCCACCTTTGCAAAAATACTGGATTATCTATTTTTGTGTGTGAGGAAGATTATCACTGAGCTAACATCTGTCCCAATCTTTCTCTATTTTGTATGTGGGACGCCACCACAGCATGGCTTGATGAGCAGTGCTAGGTCCACACCCAGGGTCTTAACCCGCGAACCCCGGGCCACTGAAGCAGAACACATGAACTTAACCACTATATCACTGGGCTGACCCTGGATTATCATTTTTTTTTTAATGTTTGCAAATTTACTAGGAAAAAAATAATGTTGCACATTTAATCTTTTTTCCTTAGATTTTTGGAGTTGACTATTTTTCATACATGTATTTATTTATTATGTCTTTTTTTGTATCACACATTCATACCCAATTTCATTTATAAGTCACAGCTTTTTCTATATTGATGATAACACTTTGTGACATATTACAAATATTTTCACATTTTTTTCACTTTTGATTTATTTTTAATTGATTGAATTACAGTAGAGATAATCCTGTCACCTACGTATATTTATTACAAGATGAAAACAAAATTCTACATCAAGCTTCAAGCAAAATACCATATTTAGTTTTCTTTTTGAGCTTTGTCACAAATATAGCAAAGAAACTCTAAGCTAAAAGTTCTATTAGAGGACAGAGAATTGGACATTGTGTCATCCTTTTCATACAATTAGCTAGAGTTTTATTTCTTATTTTTATAGAACCCCTTCTGATTAAATGGGTTAAACCATTTGAGTCCAATTCATCTGCTTTGGAATATGACGATTTTTCTTAGAATACTATAAATATGACAAAAATAATTTTCATTTTTTCAAGCTATCTTAAATATGATCTTTAATAATTCACAAGTTAACAGTGTTGCTGTTCGTGAATTATCTTGCTTAGTTAATTGGAATTCTTTAAAGGAATATTAATCTTTTTCAGGCTTGTGGTCTCAGATTAGAAACTTTATAGACCTATGTTCCACAAAGCAACATCCTAGACTTCCAGGCAACTAGAATTCTGGGAATAAATAAGTTAACTCCACAAAATTAGAAACTTGAAAAACAGAAGTTTCAACCATTAGAACAAATACAATTTTGTTGTGAAATATTCATATTGGCTTGTTGGTTTCTTTAATGTCGGTGAGAATCTCTTGGCCAGTGCTATAACTGTGTTTGCAAAGACTTTACACCCGGGGAGGGGACGCTAGCAGGAGATAATGAAACATACATAAGGATTAAATATCTGGTCTAATGTCACACAGATAACAAACTGCAGCTTCAAGCTGAACCCCAGTGTCTTAACTCCATTCTGAATTTTAGGTACTCTATGCTGATCTCCTTTGTCCCTATTTAAAATATTATTAAAAAGTGCATTAGCCACTATTATTGCTCCACCTATCATTTTATAGAGATATTAAATTGGGAACAGTTTTTTCTAGTGGAAAGTGGAAGTCCCAACCATTCACAGTACTATCACAGAATTATGGCATACAATTCTGATGTATCTCCTGTTATTCAATTATTTAGTTTTAGTTATTAATTAGTAAATTATATGGTGCTATATACCTATTTTAGGAGAAAAGGCAGAATAAAGTTAAGTAATTGGAACAGATGCTTTCAGGAAAACAGAAAGAATACTGCTCAGGACGGTGGGCACTCCAACCACCTCATCACACTCTGTGAATTGCCGTAACCACTCATGCTCTAAACACAAGATGTCATCACGATTACAACCCGAACAGAGACATGAGGTCCCATGAGGAGCAATGGCTTTACCTTAGAAATTTTCTCCAAACTGAGAGAGTTTTCTTCTTTCCTCCCTTCGTTCCTTCCTTTCGTATGTGCAATTACATCAGATCATCAATCTTTCCATTGAATGGCCGTAGATTTTGGAGGGAGTTTTTCAAGAGAAGGAAAACTAACTCAAAAAATAGTAAATGGGGCAAAGAAAAAGTGGTAGCCAATCGCCAAAAAACCGTTGGCCTTTAGGTTCACGAAGAAATACTTTATTGAAGGGTATGCTTTCTGAGAGTTTTTATGTTCCTATGTTCTCAGTAAAGCACAGACCCCCGTCACCCGCTGGACAAGTTTTGTGACTTTTTTTTCATTTATAAAGATAATATAAACGTGTTTCATAGTGATTAGAAATTGAGAAAAACAAAATTATATCGTCCTGACCTGAAGTAACCACTTTTCCTTATATTATTCTTTATGCCTTTGCTATTTTTTAATTGCTATAATCATAGAATATGCCCAGTTTGTTTTTTCAAACTTTGTACCTCCTAGGACAAGAATTATCCATTATATCATGTTCAGAGTCAACGTTTAGAATATATGATATTTCTTCTTGTTAATATATGACATTTCAGATCTTGCCATTTTATTTAATTTATTAGAATAATGCTTCTTTGAAAATCTCCAGGCATATAACTTTCCACATATTCTGAGAAATAGATTTACTAAGTCAAAAAAAGGATAGATATATTATGGCTTTTGATGAATACTGACGGATTGCTTCCTGGAAATGTTACGTTGAGTGACTTTGAAAACCATTAGCAGAGATTGGCATTTATTACACATTTGCCAGCACTGACATAATTTTTGATTTGTTTTGTTTTTGTCTTTTGTCTCATTTATTTATTAAGACTTTACTTTTGTAGAGCAACATAAATTTTAAAATTGATTATTTAGTAGACTATAAATTGTGATGTGTTACTATGAGCAGGGTTTAATTTATTTCAATATAATTTTCTAAATATTTCTAGAATTTGGGTGTATTTCTTTTGTTCTTCCACCTTTTTTGTAGTTTTATTCTCCTTAGCTGCTCATATTTCATCATCCATCTGCTGGAGATGCATTATTTTTTCTTACAGATTCGTGTGGAACACACACATCCTTTATCTCATATATTTGGCAAATATTTCCCAGAATCTTGTTTCTTCTTTTCTTTCCATTATGCCTTATTTATTCAATATTTTAAAATATTCGTTACTCAGCCCCTTCTGCCTTTCCTTCACTAATCCTTCCAAGATTTGCTAGATTGTGAATTCTAGGGAAGCAGAAACTTTTATTTCTTTTCGATCAGTGTTATTTCACGAATTTCTAGCACAGGGCCTGACTAGTAAAAATGCACATAATAAATGAATGGAGCTTAGAAAGTTCTTCACTGGTTGTGGTCCACAGTCATCCAGTGACTGGTGAGGAACGAGATGAAGTTTCTACACAGCTTCCTGAGGCTTCGGGGCCAGTGGCCCACATTCCTACTTCCAATAATTTGGTAAAACCTATCAACCAATCAAACAAAAGTTTGCAAAGAGGTGACAGATCAGAAACAGACTGGCTTTTAGACTAAGGATAAATGTGATTCCAGAGATATTAAGAAATGCATCTCCCTCCGAAACCACATCCGATATCTTAGTTAAACTGACTTCATTAAAGATAACCTCCTTTATTCCATAGAGATATAAGATATAGATACAGAAATAGAGAGAGACAGAGAATCATAAAATACAGATGCCTCTGGGAGTGGCAGCATTCACCTATATCTAACCGTGAAAAGTCAATTCATTCTCCAAGATCAGATCAAATATAGATTATCAAATCTATAAATGTTCTCATATTTGATTTATTTAGTTTTTAGGATTCAAGAAACTGTGACTACTAAAGAAAGCTTTTCCCACCCAATTTACGACATTTTACTGTGTTTTAATCTAATAAGTTTATGGTTTTAGAATATTACTTTAAACATTTACTTCATATATTTATTCATTAAGTACATTTTCTGTTTGCCAGGCTCTGTGCTATCAACCGCTTCTATAGAGTAGGATACAGATTGGTATTATGATATACTGTGATTCTTTTCCTTGTTAATGTGCTAAAAGGATTAACAGTTACTGACGATTTGAGTTATCCTTATTTCCTTAAAATAAAACCTATTAATTAGTCATGGTATTCTTTTAACAAACTGTTAGATTTAATGTGCAAACTATTTTTTAGTTTTTTGCACCAATATTTGTGCTTTCTGTTCTTATACAGATAGCAAGCAACTGTGCTGACCAGAAAATCATCAAACTCTTTATTGAATAATCCACTTTTCCTGACTGATTAAAAATGCAATCTGCACCGTATGTGGATTTCCATGTATACATTGCTTTGTTTTGAACTCTACTCTCCTTCACTTATCTACTCTTTTAAAAAGCTGTACAGAGGGCCGGCCCAATGCATAGTGGTTAAGTTTGCATGCTCTACTTTGGTAGCCCAGGGTTTGTGGGTTTGGATCCTGGGTGTGGACCTACACACCACTCATCAAGCCACACTGTGGTGGCATCCCATATACAAAATAGAGGAAGATGGTCACAGATGTTAGTTCAGGGACCATCTTCCTCACTACACCTCATTTCTCCCCAAACCCAAAAGCCTTTGAAAATGTATTGATCTCATAGAGCAGGACATCCTCATTGTTCTCATTCCACATTGTTCAAAAGAAGAGAGGTCATATCTATTCTTTTGCACTTTCCCCTTGCATTTGAACTGTGAAATTAGATTGTCATGTTTGAAAATCTTGGCATGACTTAAACTGATATTGAATTGAATTGAAAATTTGAAGAGAATTTATATCTTTACAATAACGACTCTCCTCATTTAAGAATGCAGCCAGTATATATTTTATTCAGATCTTTTATGTTTTCTTGAGTTTGGGGGGAATCTTGAACAGTGCTTGAGGGGTTTATAACAAATGTCATAGTCTTATTGAATATTTTGAAGGATTTTTTTTAAAAATGAAATTTCCTATTTGGCTATTGCTGATGTAAAGAGAGCTGTATTTTTAGTAATATTGAATTCATATCCATCCATCTTAAAAACTCTCAATAGTGGCATATAGCTTTTCAATAGAATCTTATATATATTCTTGCTAAATAATCATATTGATTGTAAATAATGACTTTTGTCATTTCCTTTCCAATATGTTATAAATCATGTTGATTTTTCTTGTCTTATTCAATTGCTTGGATCTTAGTCTTGATTTTAGTAGAATTTTCCAAATTCATACAACTAAGCATGATATCATGTATAGAGTTTAGGAAGGTTAACAATATATTCATTCTAGTAGTAGTTTCATATGAATTTTATCAGGAGTGGCTTTGAATTTTATTAAATAGTTTCTAGTCAGTAATGTGTAGAGTAATTCATGCAATTTTTCCATGGTTAATATGATAAAATGTGTTAATGCTTGTATTTTTTTAGATAAAGTCTACTTGAACATACTATTTTAAAAATAAATTGCTAGATTTACTTTTCTTTATTCTCTTTTGTTTTTCTATGAAGTTTATACTAATCTTAATTAATTGAGAAAACTTTGATTTCTGTAATATTATGGACTAATTTAAATTTCATAGTTATTTCTTTGTGATGTTCAGAGGAACATTAAAACTATTTGGACCTATTATCTTTTCTTAGGGGTTTACCTATGGTTTACATAAAATAATTTTAGTGTAGTTAATGCTAATACAAATTTTCTTCTTATTTTGGGGTCAATATTTAAATTTTTCCTATTATATCTACTTCATCTAGATTTTCAAAAATTTTAACATAAATTCGAACTTAAGTTCTTTTTCTCCAGTAATTCATATCTATATTTACTACTCCTTTTGCATGCAATTTGTAAAATCTTTGCCATTTTATTGGTCTTTTTAATGAAATCTTTTGATTTTTATCGATTTTTCTTTTATTATTATTATTGCATTGCTCTGTTTAATTGATGTCTAATTTTATTGATGTTAACTCCTTTAATATGCAGGTTTATTTTGCTGTCCATTTGGTAGCTTTTTGAAATGAATAACTCTTTAACTCTCAATCTCCCTTTTCTCTGATTTGGTAAGCACTTTATGGACAGCACACGTTTTTTATTTCTTCCTCCTGTTTCTCTTGTATTCACAGTCAAGCTAGAAACCTGGATGCCCACTGGACTATTCCCTCAGCTATGGTGGGGGCCGTGTGTTTTCAGTTTTGCATCCACCGTACTCTGCATCTAGTTATAGCATAGGGCCTGGCGCATGTTGTAATTAGTAAATACACACTGAATAATTAGTTTTTGGTACTCACAATGTCACATAAAGTAAGTGTTCAGAAATCATGGAAATAATGAGAAACTGAGATAAATGGTTGATATGTTTTATCTTGTTCTCAATACAACTGTTCAGTTCATAAACATGAGTTGTCCCATGCTCCCAGCCCCCCACTTCTGTTATTCAGAAGACACAGTGCTATGAATTCTACCTAATAACAACAAAATTAGCTAACGTTTGGACACAGAATTATAAGTCAGAGACATTGTGCTAAGTATCATAAACGCATTATCTCCTTTCATCCTTATCATAGCCCTGTGAGGGAAGTTTACTAACATCTACATTATACACACGAGGAAAATGAGATTTAAAGAGAGACATCAAGTAAATTATCCAGAGACCCACAGGTATCAGGTGACCCAGCTGGAAGACAATCCAGCCTGTTTAAGGCCAAAGGCTATACACTCAACCTCTATTCAAAAATGCTTGCTGCATTGTGAATTTCCCAATTCCATCTTTTCCTCCATTCTCATTGCATGAGATGCAAACCTCCATTTTTTATCCTCTAGATCACTGCCATCCGTTGTTAAAGGACATTTCCTAAAATGTAAAATGATCAAAATATTTTTGTTATTAATATACATCAAAGGGTCATCCACAAAATAGGATAAAATCAATATTTCTACCCTGGCAAATAAGTCTTTTATTATCTATATCTAGCATCCTTCTCTAGACTCATTTCTTGTATATCCTGTGCTTCTATCTGGCACTAAAATATCCCCAGTATGCTATATTCTCATTTTAGCTCTCTGATGTATATATTATGATTACCGTCTTATAGAGATAGAAAGTGAGGTGCCAACAAGTTGAATACATTACCCAAGTTCCCTTACAATTTAGTGGTTGAGCGAGAATTTTAACCAAGGAAAACTTTGATTCTCAACCCTATGCTCCAAACCACTATATCACAATGCAAACATTGTATAACTAAAGCAAAGATTTGATTATTCCTTTAATCTTATACAGTTTTGATCCCACCATCGAGAATGCCAGGCTCAATGTCCATATATTTATTCACAAGGAAGACAAAGTAGTTTATCAGATTACTATATCTCAACTTAAGAACAATGTTTCCAAAATTGTGATAAGAATTTTCATAGTCAAGTTCATTGAATGCCCATGTGTTTGCATTTATAAGAGATAAAAACAGTGCCGTGTTAAAACAAAGACAGTGTTTCTACTTCAATTAATTTTCTATTACCCAAGAATTAAGTCACAAAATAAATCTAATTAGACTATCCTCTAAGAAGATACAAGGACAAAGGAGACACCTTAGTTAACTAAACTTACAATCAAGAATAATCACCTCTTTGGAAGAAATCTAAGCAACTTCTTGATATTGTCTACATTTTTTATCTTAACTCAAACCGAAGCTGAGAGCACGCTACATGTTTTTTTCAAATCACAATTATACCAATGTTTATTATCCAGCTTCCTTGAGCACCAATTAAAAAAATTCAGAAGATTAATCCAGCCCAACAAAATGTATTTGTTCTCATTACTATTGCTGTATTATCTTTTTTATATATTGTGTATAAAACCTAATTCTGAAGTATTTGTGATTGCTCAGCCAAAAGAAGCTGCATAAATAAAAGCAGCTCTAATTATATTTATTTTGGGTGATGGGTTAAAATGGTAAATGCTTTCTCCTTCAATGCAATAACATAATAAGAGAAAATATTCAAGAAATCATATTATAAATGGACATAATCCAAGCTATCATTTCCAAGAGAAATTCACTAACTTTCTATGATGCCTCTTCCAGTAACTAAATGAAGGCAGCACAGGTAATTATACCATAGAGATGATGTAATGATTCATGGGTTGAAAGGATGAGGAGAATGTGACTCATCAATGAAGATACATTCTAAGGAAAGACCAAAGGGTAGATTGAATTAAGGGATTATAATTTAATAGTTGTCATTTCTGAAGCTTACAAGAAAACTTTACTGTAAAAAAGATAAAACTGTAAAAATGATTGCTAATGAAGTCAGAGGGCCAAAGCTCAAAATTTTTTTTTTTAAATAGAGAGAAGAGAGAGAGATTTCATGGTACAGTTCTTATTCAAAATAAATTTGAAACAGTTCTTCTCTGTCTATTTTCCCAAAGGTCAAATTTGAAACTTTTCTGTGATCTGTGGAATATGGTGATGTCTCAATTTTATTCACTTACATACTATTTCCATAAACTCTATTCACAAACATATTGTTGAGAAGTGAATTGAAAAGGTAGCTACCAGAGATGTAAAAGAAGAATATAGAACCAGTAGTTAGTATCTAAAAACTACTTAAACTATGATTTAAACAACAAGGTGTTTCCCCTTGTAATTTAGCAAAAGTTGTAGCTTCTATCACAATATTAAGTATCTTATAATTTGAGCAAATGTTTCCTATATTCTTCCCCTAAGAAAAATTTGACATTATTGGCATTTTACTGAATAAAGGATTTCAAGGCTTACTGAAGTCATTTAGCAACTAGATCTAAACCAGCAATTTGCTATGTGAATTTGTATTAACAGTTTTTGTTCACTACTCTAAAACTAATGCTATTCTCTTCCTTTTCTTTTATGATAAGATTCCCCTTTATTTTAGTAAGATTTTGTGGTGAACCAAGACAACTCAGAAATGAAATTTCATGACTTAAAAATAGATACAATGTATGTTAAGAGTGGGAGAAACATAACAATTAGAGAGCGGAGTCAATGACTCACTGAGATTGCAGACTCTCCATTCAGCACGGCCCTTCCACTGGTTTGCCTGACTCCCTCTCCCTAATTTATCTGTCTGCATAGCGCATATCACCTTCTAATATACGTATAATTTAGTTATTTACATTTCTCTAATCTGTTGACCCATGAAACACCAACTATAGCACTCTGAGAGGAATACATTTGTAGAAGGAATGAAAGTTTTTATAGAGTGGATGAACAAAGATACAATTGAATGAGCCCATTTCTCTCTTTCTTACATTTTTGGCCACAAGACCCAAAATAGGTGAGGGCCAACATGTACTTGATGAATGATATTCATGATGTTGAATAATATTCTGATCTTGGGATGAAAAGCCTTAGTGATCTCTGAGTGAATTTCTGTTCTGACTGAGACACTACATGAGTAATAATTATATGAGCAGTCTTTAACAGAAAACTTGAAGTACATATTTTCTCCAGTTTATTTTTGGAAAGAAAATATGTTGAATAAAAATTAAGGAAACATTCATATTCATGGTTTTAAAGTTATTGTATTTACTTATATTCAGATAAAAAAGCAGTCCCTGTGTTGTCTATTTATATTTTTTGAGAAAGTCATTTTGGGGAGGTTTTTATTCAAGAACATGATGACATTCTTTTTCCAATGTTCATATATAATTAGAAAACAATTACTCGTATTCTTTGACTTAAAAATGTATTAACAAGAAAAATAAAACTAGAACAGACTGATTAATATATAGTCCAAAAAGATCCTCTAGGTTTTACGTATGTGGAAATAAACTTAGCATATAAATACTTAGAGATTTTTATCTAAATATGAAAATTGAAATACAGAAAACTGTCTTGTTAATACATATTATACGCTGGATATAGCATAAAAATAATAAAATCTCTTCAGAGATAGAAAAGAGGAGCAAGAGAAAACCTTTAAAAATGTAAACTAGAAACAACTGTTTTTCTGTGAATGATGTGAGGGTTTAAGTCATTTTCCTTCAAAGAGACAGATCTTTAGCCTTTGCTGATGGTCACATAACATAAACATGAAATCACTTTCTTGGGTGGGAAACTTGGAAATGACAGTTCTTCATTTTTATTCAGGTTTTGATTTTATAAGTGATTTTTAGGATAGAATCCATCATCACGATACTTTCCAAAAGGGATCCCAGGTAGAAGCTGAGATTAAATATAGGGTACAGTTAACCTCCATCTTGTTTACTGTGATATCGTCTGCCCTATTTTAAGGGCTGTCGTAGGAATTGGTGTATTTTCCAGGGATGTCTTTGGTTCCCCTCCTTCTAATCCATGATAGGTTTTCATTTCCTAGTTTTTGTTAAATTAGATGTGGCCTTCTGACTTGGTCTGGCCAATGAAACGTGTGTGGAATTGTTGTGAGCCCCTATCGTGGAGAAAGATTTTAAGTGCCAGTATACGATCCGTCATGTTCCCTTTCCACTTCCTTAGCAATGAAAGACGTTACAGAAGATGGATTCTCCATTATCCTGCATTCCTGAGTACGTATGACACAGAGCAGAGCCTTCAGCTAACCCTCAATAGACATGTAGAATGTAAAAGAAATAAATCTTTGTTATATTAAGCCACTGATATTTGGGAGTTGTTCGTTCCTGTAGCACGTTCTAGCCTATCCTCCGTGATACAGAAATTATTACATTCAAGTGTGTATTGCTACTTTAAAAAACTCCAGGATGCAACCTTAGCTTAAAGTTTAGCTTTCTGGGAGCAAGGAAATTGTCATGGTCCAAATAAGGGCGTGGTGCCCATCAAATTCTTTTACTTAAACAAATAGCTCAGGGAAAAGAAACACTGGAAAGCACCAAGTTTTCCTTACAGCGAGAAGATGAAACGACATTTGGAGAAAAACGTTTAACACAGGAGGTTTTGCTGTTGACCTACATGAGTTACAGAGGGATCGATGGAAGGTTTTTGGGAGATGGAGAGAAAAGGGCACAGAGTCAGAAGAAGAAAAGCACAGAGCTAAATGGAGATTGGAACCTAGGGCATGAGTTTCATGGCTTTTTGTGGCATGTTGAATGAGAAATAACATGAGACATGAGGAGATAACACCAGTGGTCCCAAGGATGATCATTTTGGCAAGGTGGCGAATGTTGAGTGAGGGAAGAGTTGGGTGTTTCTGAGTATATAGAATTCTGAGACTCCTATCTGACTTTTGCTGATGGGGGAATCATGGCCACAGAAGAGGAAGCTTACTCCTGCTGTGCAGGCATTCTCTAGATGTCCAGAAATGGAGGTCTTCGAAGGAGTGACTCTACTCTGAGCCCATCAGCTCCCTCTTGACTTTCACTGTCAACGTGCTCTGAGCTCCTGCAGGGGCAGTCTTTCTCCAAGCATATGGATACTCTCTTGACCACTGCCAGTGGTATACCAGAGGTCTCTCTTTGTGACACTTCTTTCTACCTTTATTACTAACATTTATGTACAAGTTTTACCTCTCACAATACATAATAGGCTTCTTGAAGGAATATCTGTGTCTGATTTATCTTTAAATTTGTCATTACACAGTATCTGACATGTGTTAGAATATTCATTCTTCTATTCAATCAATATTGAATGCCTACTATGTTCTAGGTATGGGTATTGTGAAAAACATGGATAACACAAAACTGAAGAAAGCACACTAACTGATTGCATTACTCAGGGATCTCCAGAGAAACAGAACCAATGGGATGTGTGCGCGTGCGTGTGTGTGTGTGTGTCTGTATGTCTGTGTATATGTACACAAGGAGAGAGAGAAAAAAGAGAGAGATTTTTAGGCATTGGCTACCATGGTTGTGGAGGGTTGGTTGATCCAAAATTTGTGGAGTAGGTCAGCAGGCTGGAGACCCAGGAAGGAGTTGCAGTGACAGTCCAAATGCCGTCTACTGGCAGAATTCCTTCTTGCTCAGGGGAGGACAGTCCTTGTCCTCTTAATGCCTTCAACTGCTTGGATGTGGCCTACCCACATTATAGAGGGTATTCTGCTTTACTCAAAGTCCACCAATTTATATGTTAATCTCGTCCAAAAAATATCTTCACAGAAACATCCAGGATAATTTTGGCCAAATATCTTGGCACCTTGGCCCAGCCAAGCTAGCAGACAAAATTAATTATCACAAGAACCACTAATGTCGGGGCCAGCCCCATGGCCGAGTGGTTAACTTTGCACACTCCACTTTGGTGGCCCAGGGTTTTGTCAGTTCGGATCCTCGGCATGGACCCAGCACTGCTCATCAAGCCATGCTGAGGCGGCGTCCCACATAACAGAATTAGAAGGACCTGCAACTAGGATATACAACAATGTACTGGGGGTCTTTGGGGACAAGAAGAAGAAGAAAAAAGAATCACTAAATTGAAATCTAGTAAGGGAAAGAGATGCATAAAATGGCATTTTCGATACAGTGAAAAAGTAGATGAACAGGATACGGGAACACGTTTGGAGCACGGACCCCAATGCAAACTGAGCGATCAAGGAAGTTTTGTGAGAGATGTTAAATCCCTGATGAAAATGAAAAGTTATCCTGATGGTGTATGTGTGTGTGTTACTAGCAGTCGTAGTAATGAGGGTGGTGAGGTAAGACTGGACACAAATATTCTATTGTTGGATGATGGAGTGGTGGTGCCATATGCAAAGGGCCAGAGATAGAAAGAGCATGAATTACTTGAAAACTGCATGAGAAATGAGGCTGGAAAGGTCAAGAAGTTTCCTATTATGAGGGTTCTTTGATGTTAGCCTAAGAAGTTTGGAACTTTACTTGCGAAGTCAGTGCAGAATTTTGAGTTGAGAGTAACAGGAGAAGATTTGAATTTTAAGACAATCACTTTTGCAGGAGGTAGTGGACTGGAACAAAGAGAGGCCCAAATCAACGGGATCAGTCCGGAGGGTCATGTTCATATAAACGTTACTCAGAAAAGATTCCAGTTTCCAGAGATCTCAATTTATTGAGAATATTCCAATTTCCAACTAAATTTATTGAGAATATTCCAATTTCAACTAAAATACACATAGATTCAAGTAAGCCACCTTTGACTTAATTACATTTTTTCTCCTGGGGCTATTTCTTGTGTTTAGGGTTTGTGGAAATTAAATTATATGGTGTCCAAAACGGTCTAAGTAATAATTGATATTAAATATACGACATTGAGACAAGATATGTGAAGAGTATCTAGTGAGATTGGAATAAGTCCTTGTAACACAAGCATGCGTGTGTGACACAAGTGTAAACAAACAAGGGCCCTCAAGGACACCAGCATTCCAATTCAGAATCTTGTCCACGCTCATCAGCATTTCACTCCCCTTGTCGCTTGGTTGACTCGCCCGGATTGCATCTGTGATTGCATTTCTCTCCTACCAAATTTTAATATATTTTGAGATGAGTCTAATTTGGATGTCCCACATCATCAATATTTGAACATAATGTGTTCTAAACAAATGTGGCGTCGATATATGGAAAAAGAAAAGCAGAGCATTTTCAGCCTCTTTGAAAATTTTCTTCATGATTCAAGCCCCAGGAGTAATTAAGTGTCCTTCGGAGTAAAGATAGTAAATAATCACTACAGAAAGGAAAGCTCATCACTTTTAAAGGGTAAGTTGTTCTAATTAAAAAACAAAAGAGCTGTAAATTGATTTCTGAGAGCATGCTATCTTTAGTCCACCCCTATGAGGCAGAGAAAGAACAATTGGATCGTTGGTTTATCTCAAATAATTGTTTGTGGAGATCTGTCAGAAAATACTGGGTAGTTCAAATGCTAATTTGGAGTGGTACTTCTGAATTTTAAATAATATGATACTTACCAGAAGGCCTTGAGAAGCTAAAATCTGTCTGTTCCAAACCATTTGTGATTGAAATGAATGCCTATTCATTGGCCTATTTTGTATTTTAATACATATTATTTCTTTAAAGGAAATATGATTTTTTTTAATTGAGTGGTAGTGAATGAGAAGATCTGAAGTCACAATTCCTTTGCTTGTGCAAACATTATTTTGGGCTAAGCCCTTCTCAATGGGACATAACATGGGGCTGTAACAACAAAATACTGCAGCAGTGGAATACATTACACTGTATGAAACCACCTTCTGGTTTTGTGAAATGTAAACTGAAAGTAATGAACTTGGATAAAGCCAGACAAAGAGAAAACAGTATCTGTGCAAAACCAAAAGCAGAAGGAGAGAGAAGCCGCTTAATGTAAAAAGCTCCTATGATCAGCATGATTATTCTTCCTCTGATCAAAACATTCCCAGTGGCCTCTATTTTAGGACGACTCTACACATCACATCCATCTCTGAATTCACCATACGTCCTCGTGAAAAGCCTGCTAGACATGTTATTGCTCTAAGAATACACTTCGAATTCTGCAGTATTCCCAGGAAATTTTCTCCTGGTGTTACTGCGTCTACCTGCTCTCTTCCTGCCTCCACACGACTGGGAGGACAGGAGAAAAACACAGAATCTCTCTGACTAACCTCACTTCAAATCTATGACTTTGAAGCGGGAGGCCCCTCACTACTGCCCATCAGCATCCCACAGCCCCCCGACCATCCAGGCTTCCACAGTCCATACCATCATCTCTTTCCTTGAAATATATTCTTCATTTTTATTCTCAACTCATGACTATGCTTTCTATTTGTAAGGGAAAAAAGAAACAACAGGAAGAGGATATCCTCAAGTCCCCACCATCATATCTATCCACCCAGGAGCATCGGTGTCCACAGACTTTGCCTTCCCTTCTGTTACTATCAACGAACTCTCCTGGCTCTTAGTTATCAGCAACCCCTCCATCTTTTTCCAAGTCTCCATCTCTTATCCTGTATCTGAGGGTATCTCTTGAGCAATTCTCCAGTCACATCAGTTTTTCCTTCCCATAGGATCGTTCTTATCAGCATACATACATGTTATTTCTCCTATCTTAGAAAACTTCCTCTGTTGTACCAACGTCCCCCTGTGGCTACCTCTGTATTTTCTTCTCAACTTTTCAGCAAAATTTTTCAGAAGAGTTGGCTATACTTGCTGCTACAGCTTTTTCTCTCCAACTCTCTCTTGAACTCTCTCCGATCAGGCTTTTGCATATAATGCTTAAAGTGTCCAAATTGAGCAGCCAACCCTTCTGATAACCCCACTCTCCCTACAACATAGGTTGTTCTTAAAATCTTTCCCATCTCATTCTTCTGGTTGCTCATCTCCAAGCCCATGGAGCCACCTTTGGTCTCTTTTTCCCTACCCTATAGACAATCCATTGACAAATTCTGCCAATTCTACCTTTAAAGAATATGGTAAAAATGGACCATTTCTTATATCTGCACGTCTGCCTGGTCGGTCCAAGCCACCACGGTATCGTGTCTGGATTCATGACCTACTTACTGGTCCCCTTGCTTCTGCTTTTGCCCCGTGTCAATCTCTTTCTCACAGAGGACCCAGAGTGTGTCACTCCTCTGCTCAAAATCGTGCAATGGTTCCCCTCGTCACTCAGAGGAAAAAGAAATTTCCTTACTGCGGTCCACAAGGCCCCACATGAAGGCCCCCTTTACGTCTCTCATCTCATCTTCAACCCTCTAATCCTTCTCTCTCTGCTCCTGCTGTAATGTCCTTCTCACTGTGTCTCCAGTGCAGCAGACACATGACCATTTCACAGGCTTCTTTTTTTTTTTTTGAGGAAGACTGGCCCTGAGCTAACATCCATGCTCATCTTCCTCTGCTCTATTTGTGGGACGCCTACCACAGCATGGCTTGCCAAGCAGTGCCATGTCTGCACCCAGGATTCGAACCGGCGAACCCTGGGCCACTGATGTGGAATGTGCCACCTAACCGCTGTGCCACCGGGCCGGCCCCTCACAGGCTTCTTACAAATCCATTGCCTGGGATGCTCTTCACAGCCTCCTGCCTCATTCCTTGGCTGTTTCTGTACTCAGCGAGGTTTTCTCTGACTACCACGTTTAAAATTCAAATCTGCCACCCCACATCTCATGCCTGCTTCATTTTTCTCCTTGGCAGGTGTCACTCTTTATCATACTTTATTAACTATCTATCATATATATATATATATGTGTGTGTGTGTGTGTATATATATAATCTTCTTTCTTGAACTTCAATTTGCTGGTAAACTGGCTTTCTGGGGAAGAAGACAGCCCTGATTTGCAGCATTTGCTGAGTTCCATGGTATTCATGGAGCTAATCTGTGTGTATGACCTCACAACTCTGTGTTCAGAGACATTATGCTGGTAGCCTGAAATTGGTCGTGGTTAGCACATAACATATGATAATATTTGTTGAATGAATGAATGAATTGAGTAGGCCAGGACAATTCAAATGAAAGTGTTCTCTTCCAACTGGGAGGAAACAAACAAATGCAGTAGAGCAAATGGTATATGACCATAAAGTCAAGAGGAGTTCGGACATACGAAACACAATGGGGACACAGTTAAGAGTGTGGTGAATAAATGGTGAAGAAATATCTAGCCTGAAACAACTCGCTCTCTGAATCATCACTACGCAAATATTTACTATGATAACTCGCAAAATTTTACTCAGCATTTGAAAGCTGAATAGAAAACCCCGCCCGAATGAATTTGCATACACAGTGAAGCAGTTGTGACTAACTTATTTCTTAGCTAGGATCACTTTCATCATCTGATGGGTTAACACGTGGCGCATCACCATATCATCTTCCCCACACTGATGAGTGAAAATGTCTTCCAAGAAAGTGGAAAAGTCTCTGAAGAAAGTAGATAAGTATATGAGACCTAAAAAAGCCTTTAAATTTAGAATAAAATTTGGAAGTGATAAAGAAGACTGAAAAGTTAAATGTATAAAAGTTACAAGCTTGGCCATGGACATCTACTGTCCATGCTATTTTGCTACATGTGGGAAAAAAAACCAAAAGCAAACTGTAGCAGTATTGTTTCCATAAAACTTCACCCTATTTCTCAAGCACAACGCCATAAATTTGAAAAATTAGGGAAATATTTGTGGAATGGATTCATAGACACAACCTGTGTAAGATGCCATGAAGCACTGTGTTGCTACAGTAGAGGTGCTGGACATCTTTGAAGATCTGTAGGAGGTGATAGAGAGAGAAAGGATCTGATGAAGGCATTGAGTTTCAAATCACATGAAGGGTGCTTAAGAAATTTAAGAGCAAAAAGAGAACAACTTAAATAAAGCAACTTCAGCTGATAGCACAGCTGCCGCTGTTCCAGTGAACCAAAGAGACCCAATGCAAAGGTGAGTGTGTCACCCAGCAAATTTTCAATCATAGTGAAACTCAGGTTTTCTTTTTTTTTTTTTTTAAACAAATCACTTCTCATATATTTATTTCAGAAGATGAGAACTAATGTGCCAGGACCTGTTACCAGGTGGGAAGGAATTAACCCGAATTATGTTAAAAAAAGAAAAATAAAACCACTCTTAAGCTTGGGGAAGGTCATTCTCCTGTTCTTCAAACCACATGAGTTATATACAATTGCAGAGTGATAGAAAGAATAATAGACAATCTGTAGGTCCCTCACTAAAAAAGGAGGTTGAGACCACATGACAGATCTTTGCATGCAAAGAGGGTTGAACTTTATTCTGTAGAGACTAAAGAGGCTTAAAAGTGTCCACCTACGGAAGTGACATGGTAAATTCTGTGCTTTTGGAATATTTTATCAGGCAGCCGTGTTTACAGGAGACTGAGAAAGAGACAGATTGAAAATGGGGAACACATAAAACTAATGCATTCGTAAAAGAGAAGCAATAAAATCTTGAACTAGTGGTAGCCATGGGAATAGATAAAAAGTCATATTTGAAAGCTATTGCTCACTTGGAATCTATACAATTTAGGAAGTGATTGAATCTAGGAGGTGAAGATTATTCCTAGTTTTGAAGCCTGAGAGAATGGCAGCATGACAAACTGAATTCAGCAACTCCAGAGAGAGTCGGGCTTATTCATCAGTAACGTTTGTTGAGCCCTTGCTATCCAGCAGCGACTAAGCTGGAGACCCTGGATACAAAGATAAATAAAGCATGGTCTCCTCCCTTAAGGAGCTTGAAGTTTATTGAGGAATGAATGAAGTAAGATGAAAACTGAGATATTAGACATAGTGAATTTGAGTGGCCAGGAGATCTCCCAGGAATAAATGTCCAGCAGGAATTAGAAATGTGAAACCAAAAGTATTTTAGGTTTATTATCCCATTGATGTTTTCTATTTTCATGTAACAAAAGTTTTCCCTCCATACTTCTGGCTGTGCAACGAGATCACCACCAGTACAAAGCTTAAGGAATCAAACTTTGCGATTTTTTTTGGTTACATAAAATATCTGTTGGAGAAAACGGAAAATGAAGTTGTTTTAACATAATTCATTATAATGAAGCTAGCCCTCAGGCCCGATTTGGTCATAAATTTGATTAAGGAAGATGTGACTTTGAAAGAGAAAAGTTGCAAATGAAGGAAGAAAAACTGTATATACAACCAAAGAAAATGCACCCACTCGCAGTTCTAACCTTGGCAGCCTGAATTCTGTTCTGAAAAATTCATGGTACCTATCTCTGCCTGTTCATCTGACTGATACTGGTCAGACTCTACAGGCAAAACGAGATGGAGAAACCCGCCCATTTTCAAGAGGGCACGCCTGCTGTGGATGTCAGATCCTCACCAGCAATGCGGCAAAGGTCAGTTTGTCACTGTTGTCTCAGTATCACATTTTAGCCACTGTAGACAGATCCCTGACTCCAACCACCATTATCTATTAAAGTTGCCACACATCCGTTATGAAAGCATTGGATAGAGCTCAAATACCTAAACCCATTCTAGAGTCACATATTCACAAATGCAAATACTTCCCTGTGACTTCCAATAAGAGAATTTCTTGAAACATTAAAAGGCTTTGAATTGGGGGGGGGAGGGATGAAAATAGTTAAATAGTCTGACACTACAATGAAGAAAAATCACGCTCTTCTATAACATTAAAAAAATTTTTTTATCACACACTTTAGTAAAGCCCCATATTAATTCAGACATGGAAAACTAATTCAAACAGAGAAAACACAAAAAGATAAAGGCAAAAGTTGTGATCAACAGGATGAATTGTATAAAATTCTTTTGAGCATCCATGACCTTTTATACAAAGATGCATAAAAGTTATCAGGAACTATGAAGCATACCAGCATCAGAAATCCATTGTGAGAATAAGTACATTGAACCTGGCTCCAAAACCAAAACAGTAAGAAAAAAAGGATCTTTCTTGTTTCTTCCCCAATTCTCCTCCGGTGACACTCAGAATTTGTCACACAGAGTGATATTGGAGACCTCTAAATTAAAAGTATAGTTGAGAAGACTTTTTTGAAAGAGACCACACTATTAACATACGGGTAAGTTAGTACCTTGCTGTAAGATATTTTTATTTAGTGATGAAAATCCATGAAATGAGCATCAGGGCCGTGCATTCTGATGTTACCTTTGGTGTGCATGCTCCTCAGCACGTCACTGCAAGTGAAATGCTGCTCATTGTGTCCCACATGCACACCGGTCCCTCCGGATGAGGAAATTCCCACCCTGGAGATCTGTTGGTTTGGCAAAGGACATTAAGGAGGAGACTTTACTGAAATTTTCATTTAGAGAACAAAAAAAGTACAAAGCAAACCACATATTTGCAAAGTGTCTTAAAAAAACTTTAGTGAGATGTGGCTCTTAGTTTACTCCATAAAGTTTTAACTATGTATTTTGCATATATGTTATATACAGATCACATGTATCTATGTCTAGAGAGATATATATATCTTTCTCTAAACATAGATATATCTATAGATAGATAGATATAGATAGACGTATCTGAGGAAATTGAGTCCAAAAGTTAGATTCCAGTAAAACTTAAAGTACGGTTTGGTAACAGGCTTTAGGCAAACCTTAGCAGCTCGTCGATTTCTATCATTATAAACAAGTATGGAATTTTCGAGTTATAAAGATAGCAGGCTACCTAGACTTGATTCAACCTCTTCCAACTTTCAATTAAAATACCCATAAAAATTAATAAAAGGAGAGAAGCTGAGAGCCACGATTTGGACTGAAGATACTAAAAGATCGTGTCTCAAATATCTAGTGAATAATCCCTAAATGCATCGCTAACTGTGGTGCACTTTTAAAACGCATTCCAGAATCGCACATGTTCTGCACTCTAACCTAAATTAATAGTAACTCTGAGGAAGGCAGAGGAAGCCTTTGACATACACGACTGCCTGATCCTGCCTTCAGGGCCCAGGGGATGTGAGGAATGTTAAGTCAAACAGCCAACCCCATACCACAGCAGGGGACCAACAGGAAGTAGACCCCTCATTCTCTCGACTCCCTATTGCTTCCTGCTGACTCCTTGCAAAAATTTAAGTATCCTTTTTGAACATTCATACTAACAGTGCAAACATCAGCAACACTAGACACAGGCAGTGGTGATGTGTGGTCTTTCCCACCCTGAGATGGACTGTGGCACTAGAAAGGGCATTGAAGTAAGAGAAAAATGGGAAGCATCTTGGGAGAGTATACAGCTACTGTGACTGTGGCAGGAGCCCTTAGATGAGAGAAAATTAAGTCTATTCATAAATGACAAAGATAGCATTTCACGTCAAGGGAGGAAAGAGTAAATAGCCAATACAAGTTGTTAAAACATTCAGGTAATCATTGGCAGACAGTCAAGGAAGGAAGAAAGGAAAGGGAGAAGAAGAGAAGAAGAGAGAAGGAAAACTTGGATGTCTCTTACCCATTAGGGTAAGCCAAAGTCTAGATGATTTAAAATTTATATATAAAACAAAGGAAACAGAAATAGAGGAGAATATATAGACAAATAATAATACCTAAAATTGCTTGAAACTTACTTTGTGCCAGACACTGTGGTAAACAATTTAAATATATTGTTTATTCCTCATAAGTATTCAGAAACATGTTAAAGAAATAATAAATCATGACCTAGTGAAAGATTACATAAATAAACGAAGGGCTCAACATTAGGAAATATGCTAACATTATGGATCCTCTTAGCAGATCTCAGGAAAAATCATATATTAATTTCCATGGGTGTTGAAAATTTGGAAAAATTGAATACTCAGGAAAATAAAAATGATACAATATATCTACTTCACACCAAATCCAGCATTATGCTAAATGAAAAACACTAGAAGAATCTTTACTAAATTCAGGAACAAGACAAGGATGACCATTATCATCACTAATATTTATCATTGACTAAGCATATAAACATCTCAGAGAATAAATAGGAAACTTATAGTGGGTCCCTCACTTGTTATTTTGGATGGAAGGATGCATCTGCCCGCATGGGGGTAGGGGCGTGTGGCAGATTTTATTACTGTTTATAAATATTTGCTATTCCCCCCGTGTAGGATTATAACTTCCTGCCCTATTGACATCAGGGTTCATCCTTTGATTTGCTTTGGCCAATAAACTGTGATGGAGGAGATATGTTTAACTTCTAGGCAGATTCGAATGCCAACAAATGATTGGTTTCAAGGTTATATTTCAAATCAGCAGGAAAAAAGGCAACTTTTAAAGAAGTGCTGATGGAGTGACAAGATGGCTTACAGAAAAAGATAATAGTGGATCCATTCTTCACAATAAAAATCAGGCTCAACTACAGATGGATCAGGGATGTGGGTGTAAAAATTGAAGCAGTATAATTATTTATGATTGTCAATCGTTGAACTGGAGAGCGCTGAGTCACCGGGTGTCAAGGTGGTAAGATAGGGCAAGTCAAAATGAAAGAAACACTCAAGCCTTTATCTCTCACTGAGATATTGTAAGCAAGAGTCCAAATAGGAAACCGTACCACCTTCTCTAGTGTTTTGTTCCCCGCCCCCCGTAACCTCGCAGGGCAGGGCCAGCTGTATGTAGATGGGGGGAAATCTCAGCCCTAAGGGGGCCTCAACCAAAGAGTGGACCTGGGTGAGGGAGATGAGGAAGGGCTGGATGTGGAAAAGTACAGAATATTGAGACAGAGTGGAGAAAAGTGGCTTCAAGGCCCCCTGAAAAGGAGGTGACGGTGACAGAGGCACCTGAGACAGGGCCGGGCCGGGCCCCTCCGCAGCCACAGAGGTCTCCACATGGAGGCATCTGGGCTATAAATGCAGATATGCGGAAGGGTATTGGAAGCTGAGGCCTCAAGCGCTGCTCCCTCCAGATGGTGTCCCAAGTGTGGTGTGAGGCTGGCAGCTTCCCCCACGAGGCCACCCCGATAAAGCTTCTACAACTGCCTGCATTTGGGACTGAAAGTTCACACGTAGGTTTTAGTTTGGAGCTGGGCTCCTCAAAAACCATCACGCGTGAACTACCCTATAAACTGGAATTGAGGAAATATTTTCTAACGGTAATCCAGAAGCAATATAGGAAAAGATGGATAAATTTGATTACGTAAGAACAAAATAAAACTTTGCATAGCAAAATATACAATACGTAAAGTTAAAGGACAGATGAAAAATTGAAAAAAGTATTTGCAATTTGTGTTACAGACAAAGGGTTACTATCTACAATGGATACAGCACTTCTAAAAAGACAAAAATAGACACAAAAAAGACCATCAACCCTGATAGAATAATGAGCCAGAAATATGAAGAGACTGTTAAAAATGCAAATGACTCTTAACCGTATGAAAAGATACTTAGTATCATTTATAATAAGAGAAATGCAAATTGAAACTACAGCGAGATACCATTTCTCACATATCAGATTGGAAAATCAGAAGTTTAGCAACACAGTCTGTTGGTGAGATTGTGAATAGACGGGCACTGTCGTTACTGGCTCTTGGAGCTGCGAAATGGTAAAAACCCCATGAAGGAGATATAGGAAATATCTAGCAATACTGCATATATATTTACCCTTTCATTAGGAATCCTGCTTCTGTGACTCTATGCAAAAGTTGCATTAGCAAAAATACAAAAAGATATATGCATAAGGCTACCTGTAGCAGCATTATTTGTTACTACCTGAAGACTGGGATATATATATATCAAAAGGGAAGGAATTGAATAAACTCTGGCATATGCACTAATGGGGTGCTATGGAACTTTAAGACGGAATGAGAAATATCTGTATATATACTATTATGAAAAAATATTCTGTTTACCTTGTGAGATGAACTGCTAAGAGAGGGTCTGGCTGATAGCCCTAAGGTATTACTCCCACCAGATGACTAAAGAGAGTCACCTTGCCCAGGGTAACGCCATTCCAGGTGAGGTGAGCCTAGAAAGGCCTGCGTCGCTTACTGGACTCAGAGCATCTCTGAAGGGTCAGCCCATCTTTACATCTCCCCGGAGGGTCAGCAGAAGATTCAGTTGAGACTAGATGCAGTTCCTCTTCTCGCTTTGCAGAATCTTGCTCCCTTCCCTCCTTTTCTTAGGTGCTGATCCTAATAAACCTATAATCAACCCCTGGCACACTAATCTCCATCACAGAATCTGCTTCCCAGGGAATCCAGTCTGTGACAGTCAGCGCCAGCAGCAGTTCAGAGAGCCAGACCTGAGTGTGAATTTGAAGCTGGATCGCTCCCCACCACACGGCAAACTGTGAACGGAACGTAGATAGTCTCTGGCACAACATGGCAGTACGACTGTTAAAAATGTTACCAGTGATGCACTGGGGTGGCATCCTGAAGGATGGGATGCATTAGCTCTTGAAGCGTATAAGTTGCTTAAGAAAGATAAGAGAACCTGCAACTATAAGAACAGTATCATCATGTGACTTTTGCTAAAGGTGATCATTCTGAATAAGATGATGTATAGCTGGGGTGATTCATCACCTCCCTGGTGTCTTTCCAGGAAGATATTATCTCTTGAAGCAATAGGGCGGAGAAAACGGAGGACCAAGCCCAGAATTTAATCCTCAAATTAGCCAGACTCCAAAGGTTAAACTCCCAGCTAAGGCAGAACTCTATGCCTAGGTCAGAAACATTGTGGGGGGAAGAAAATGGGACCCTGACATGTAGAATGGGTATGTCTGATGGATGCCCCTGAAAATTCTGTAATTCTCAAATTCCTCTAGACTTACTGAGCCTGCAGCTGTGGCCCAAATATTTTTTTTTTAAAAAAAGGTAACAAGTCTCTCTTGCTTAAAAAAGACGCAGAGGCTTCTTCCCCACAAAACCATCCCTTAAAATCTGTCCTGATCAAGAGCATATTGGGCCTGATAAGGAAGGGAAAGGACTGCATCTTGAGAGAGCAGCAGACCTAGCCACCCTGTGCCCGGGGGACCCAGTAGAGTGTACATGGTATAGATCCTGAGGGAGATTTGTTGAGTGCCAGAACAGAAAGTTGGATACAAGGAAATTATCAATGCACCTTCTGGGATAGGATGTAACTCTCTGTCAGAGACCTAAAGAGATCGTACGAACATCCCACTAGGAAGACTCCTAGAATCATGGAAAATGTAATGGCCCATACTAAGTGAGTGGAAATACCTGAATGCCAGACCAGATAGTGGAAAATGATATTTGAAAGCTAACAGAAGTGGGTGTGCTAGAGTGTATATAACATATAAGGCCAGAACACCCACACACTTACCAAAATCATAAGGAATATGCTAGTTAGAGAGGCACCAGCATAATCTGAAAGTTCAGTGTGGTTCTCCTCTGTAGGATAGGACTACATTACAGACGATGTTACAGAACAGGGTCAAATAATAGCAATAGTTGTCACAGAATCTCAAAACAATAGAGCTCAAGCAGCGAGAAGGGACAGAAGCCAGGTGGCCGCAATTGTTACAAGTGGTGAGATCAGAGGGACAGCTAGGGAAGCCTGACAAACACAGATTTATGAAAATGGTTCACCGAACACAGCTTCCCCAGGGGCAAAGTGGATGGACAGTGAACAAGAATACTACACGAGCTGTAAAATTGAAAGATGTCAAGGATAATCGAAGTCGGAGGATAGTTGCCCCAATAAAAAAGTCATGGTCTCTTGCTGGTTTTTGGACTCAGAACTCATTGACTAAAAGAAAACTGGGGTCCCCAGGAGGAAGGACCCTGGAACACAATGGCAAGTATAAATGGTAATAAATTTCCCAATCTTTTCCTAAAGGAAACTGCAGGCTTTTAATTTGGTAATTGTACACTAGGGAAAGGGAAATATTCAAACATTTCAAAGACTACTGGAACAATAGTCGTGTCATGTCAAAAGATGATGTGATCAGGGGCTGGCCCCATGGCAGAGTGGTTAAGTTCGTGCGCTCCGCTGCAGGCAGCCCAGTGTTTCATTGGTTCGAATCCTGGGCGCCGACATGGCACTGGTCATCAAGCCACGCTGAGGCAGCGTCCCACATGCCACAACTAGAAGGACCCAGAACGAAGAATATACAACTACGTACTGGGGGGCTTTGGGAAGAAAAAGGAAAAAATAAAATCTTTAAAAAAAAAAGATGACGTGATCAGATATTTCACAGAACAGGACAAACATATGACAAACAAGCACATGAAAAGATGCTCAACATCATTAGTCATATGGAAACGCAGATTGAAAGCAAAATGAAATATCACTACACACCTATCAGAATGGCTAAAATAAAAAATAGTGACCATGCCAAATGCTGACAAGGATGTGAGCAAACTGGGATATAAAATGATACAGCCACTCTGGAAAACGTTTTGGCAGTGTCTTGAAAAACTAAACATGCAACTGCTATATGATTTATCATTCACACTCTTAAGCATTTATCCCAAAGAAATGAAAACCTATGTTCACAAAAAAAGTACCTGTATGAATGCTTATAGCAGCGTTATTCAAATGTGCAAAATTTGGAAGCAATCCAGATATCCTTCAACGTAGTTAAACTACTCAGCAATAAAAAAGAACAAACCATTGATACATACAGTAACCTGGATGAATCTTCAGGAATGATGGAGAGCGAAAAAAGCCAATCGTAAATGGTTTCATGCTGTATGTTTCCATTTGTACATCATTATTGAAATGACAAAATTATACAAGTGGAGATGAGGTTAGTGGTTGTCAGGGCTTAAGGAGGAGATGTGAGTGGGAGAGAAGCGGATGTGACCATGAGAGGCAACATGAGGGATCCTTGTGGGGATGGAAACGGTTTGTATTTTGACTGCATTAGTGTCAATATCTTGGTTGTTACATTTTACTATAATTTTTCAAGAAGTTACCATTGTGAGAAACTGTACCAAAGGTACTCAGAATCTCTCTCTATTCTTTCTTATGACTGCGTGTGAATCTACAATTATCTGAAAATAAAAAACGGATTCAAAGAAAGTTTCAGGCTGTTGTCAAGAGTCCCTGCAGACACTGTGGCGTTCTAGGTGTCACTGGTGGGAAAAGACACCATGTGGAGTTTGTGACTAGCCCCAGTGGGAGGATCATAATTCAGATCACAGAGCAGGACCGTGCTGGATGAAGCAGAGAATTTCAGACCTTTTGAAAAACCACCTTTTGATATACTACCAGGACCTGGCAGGGAGTGCCTGACTGTGGGACACTAAGTGACTATGCAGCCAGCGTTGACATAGGTACAAATACTACTCAGCAATAAAAACAAGCAATGAGCCACCTGCATACAATATGGATGAATTTCAAAACTTTACACTGAGTGAGAGAAGAAGACTCAAAAAGTACCTCTTGTAAAATTCCATTTATATGAATTTCTCAAACTGAAAAAAAAAATCTGTAGTGTTGGAAATCAGATTAATAGCCATCTGGGGTTGAGAAGGGAGCAGACTGATTCCTAAGGAGCACAGGGAGCTTTCTGAGATGATAGAAACACACTGTATCTTGCCTGGAGTAGTAGTTATATGGGTTTTTACAATTGTCCAAGCTCATCAAACTGGCAAAATGTGAGGATACTCTTGCATGCAAATAATATCTCAACAAATCTGATTTTTAAAACCATTTAAAAAATGACTCAGGGGGACCAGCCCAGTGGCACAGTGGTTAAGTGAGCACGTTCTGCTTTGGTGGCCCGGGGTTTGCCAGTTCGGATCCCGGTTGTGGACATGGCACTGCTTGGCAAACCACGCTGTGGTGGGCATCCCACATATACAGTAGAGGAAGATGGGCACGGATGTGAGCTCAGGGCCAGTCTTCCTCAGCAAAAAGAGGAGGATTGGCAGCAGACGTTAGCTCAGGGCTAATCTTCCTCAAAAAAAAAAAAAAATGACTCAGTAATCAACTTGAATAAGCTTTCACTGAGACAGGAGAATTTGAGCATCAACTCCCATCCTCAGGAGTTTAGCCCCTCAGCACTTCTCACTTCCTTGCCCTATGGTTTCACGGAGGGTCCTGACAGCAGGTAGAAAGGCACGCAGTGTACCTGAGGTAGGATGTTCTCAAATCCAGTGAGGCTGACTTCCCATGGAACTGCCCACTGCATCAGTGGCTGAAAGGGAGCTGGGTTAAGTCAATACGATGCTTGGGCACCAGAAGCATCTCCTACATCATGGCTGGATGGTAATATCTCAACAGCACACATAAAGTCTTCTCCCTAAAAGTTTGAACCTAAATATGGTTAAATCTTTTAATCTTGAACTAATCCCTAGGTATAAATTATCAGTTCCAGAGCATAGCAGGCAACAGAGGAACATGTTAAGGGACCAAATGAGATATAATCAGCAAATTCCAGCAGAGTAAATTCCACAAATAATCAACTTCTTCAACAAATTGTCTGTGATAAGAGAGACAGCAAGAGAGAGTGAGAGAGTCTTATCGATAACCAAAAAATTAAGAGACTTATCAACCAATTGCGATGCCTGTGTTGTGGCCATGAGGGCACCTCACTGAACTCCAGCTGCTGGAAGGGAACCTACTGATCGTCCTGGCTCTGGGCTCTGACGCTCATCACTGCACATGTACTGAGGCCAGGCCTCCTGCAGCCTGTGCCAGCCAGGGTCTGACGGGGGCGCAAATACTAAGGGGATGCTCGTTCCTGGGAGACGGGGGACCCTTCAGGACACCACTCCGACTTAAGAGCTCCCCATCCATCTTGCCACACCTCCTTGGACTGCACTGCAGTCCAGGAATCTTCAGCTCAACCTTCTTGCTTTCCCGTCTCCCTCACAACAGTCAGACAGCACTGCAATCTGGTGGCACCCCCAGACTCTCCTGGTGCCGGTCCCATTTTGTTTCATCGGCATCTGCTCTAATCAATCTCATGCATATCTCATCTCAGACCAACACAGCATAGATCTTAGAGGCCGAGTCAAATAGCAAAGTGTACAGAGGGCAGCAAACTGTAGCCTGTAGGTCAAATCTGGGCTGTGACCTGTTTTTGTGCAGTCTATGAGCTTAAAATGGCTTTTATATTTTAAATGATTATAACAGAAAACAAATTAGAATATGCCATGGAGAGTGCATAGGGGCGTCAGACCCTAAAATGTTTATTGTCTGGTCCTTTATACAAAAAATGTTTGCTGACTCCTGAACTATGGAAGGAAGGAAGGAAGGACTAAAGGAAGGGAGGGAGGGAATGGAAAAATGCACATTTCAGGGGCCGGCCCCATAGCCTAGTGGTTAAGTTCAGCGTGCTCTGCTTCCGTGGCCTGGGTTTCGTTCCCTAGGTGTGAACCTACACCACTAGTCAGCAGCCATGCTGTGGCAGTGGCTCACATACAAAATAGAGGAGAACTGGCACAGATATTAGCTCAGGGTGAATCTTCCTCAGCAAAAAAAAAAAAAAAAAAGCATTTATTAGGCATTTGATGACATTTTAATGTTGGCTAGATATTTGATGATATTTAGAAAATTTTGCATATTTTTTAGGCATAATATTAGTATTGTTATTATGTTTTTCAGAGATATATAAAAACATTATCAAATGAAATGATACAATATCTGGGATTTACTTCAAAAAATGCACATGACTGGGAGAGGGCAGGGGTGTAGATATGAGAAGATTGGCCACGAGTTGACAACTGGTGCGATGGCTGATAGGTAAATGTGCATTCTCTGTACTATTCTCCCTATTTATACACACATTTGAAACATTCTATGAGAAAAGTTTTACAAATTTATTAAAGAAATTAGAGGGTAAAATCAAATAAAAATAAGGAAGACTTTTTAATATTAAAGTACTATTTAAAACACAATATGAAAATATTTGACAATACCAGTCATTGTGGGTTGAATTGTGTCTCCCCAAAAATCATATGTTAGGAAACCTCCAGTATCTCAGAAGGTGACCTCACTTGGAAATAAAGTCATCACAGATGTAATTAGTTAAGTTAAGATGAGTAGGGTGGGCCCCTAACTCAATACCACTAGGGTCCTTATGAAAAGACCACCACATGAAGAGGGTGACATCGTGGAAAGACACAGGGAGAAGACGGCATCTACAAGTCAAGGAGAGAGACCTGGAGCAGGTCCTTCCCTCACGGCCCTCAGAAGGAACCACCCCTGCCATCGCCTTGATGTCAGACTTCCAGCCTCGAGACTGTGAGACAAAACGTTCCTATTTTGTAAACCACCCAGTTTGTGGCACCTCGTTGTGGCAGCCCCAGCACTAACACACTGATGAAATGCACAGCTATTTTTTTCCCAAAAGAAGTTAAATGGCCAAACTTTATCTAAGAAAGAAGAATAGAGCTAGATAGACAAACAACTATGGATAACATTGAAAAAAACACAAAAAGAGTTTCTCCCCAAAGACTGTAAATTTCGGAACAGTTTTCTTGGAATGTCCATTCCAATTTCCATGGAACCACAAATGTCATTCTATATAAATTCTTCCAAGACGTATACAAGGTAAGACCCTACGAAGTCGTTTACTCATGAGTGTAGCTGTCAAGAATCCATAGGTCAGAGGACCATTTCTGTTCTACGCCTGTATTTAAGGAATGATAAGAGCAAATATCGATGAAGCATTTATATTCCAAATGCTTTCCATACCGGAATTCAAGCAAACCTCAAAACAACCTCTGAGGTACATACTATTATTATCTCCATTTTACTGATATGAAAACTCGAAACGGAGACCATGCCCGAGACCACATATCTGAGAAGTGACAGAACTGGGGGGCGCAGTGGGGTTCTAGAGGCTAACTCTGTAAAAGCTTTTTATGCCATCTCCCTATCAAGAACCTGTGTTAGCTGCAGCATTCACATCTAGTACAAAAGGTGGAAAAGGGACTGAGCTGCATCCACCGATGTGATGGAAGAGGATGCACGTTACCAAAATAGTTTTTAAACAATCTTCAGCGATGGGGAAATAATCATGAGCAGAAAAAAACAGCACAGAAAGATATTTTAAGATTAATTTTTGTTATATTTGAATTCGATAAAACAGTAAAAGATAAATCTTAATCAAACATTTACAAATGTTAAATGCTAATTAAACATTTCTAAATGAGCCAGAGAACATATATTCACATAGGAAACTAATATTAAAAAGTGAGTTGATTTTCATAAGTAAGCTGAGAAAAATTTTCATAAATAAAAGCTTTTCCTTAAAATAAAAGAAAGAAACATGAGTAAATATTATTGCAATCTCTCTACTTAGTGATAATCCCAGAAGTGACAATACCTTCTATTGTAATATATCTTGGCATTTCTTACCTCCCTTGTCCCCACTGTCAGTCTCTCCTCCAAAGGCTTGAAGCGCTATGTAGATACTACAAAATTCTTGGCGCTTATTAATTGTAAATGTTGTCATCTGCACTAAACCAACAGTAAGGTAATAAATCTGACACAAAAGATATATCAACCAAAAGCTAAGATTAGCAAAGTAATATAGTTAGTGTATTCTTCTTGGAACTGTGTACAACAGAACAGAATATTAGCAGTTAAAATGACACCCCCCTCCCAGGTACAATATATGATTATGCTTAATGCATGTAGGGGGAAAAATGTCCTCTTCTTTACAGAGGCTTAAATATAATTCATGCATTTTAAACTACTAAATTTATCCCTTTATTTTTAGGTTCTGTTGCTGAAATTATTGAGTCAACATTATTATTACTACAATTGAAAGAGATAACATCCTTTTAGGAATTTTTCTTCCAAAAAATAAAAGAGGAAACTCGCCTTACCAGGTGAACATTTATTCAGCAGATAAGAATTTTCCAACATACATGTAAGTTAAAATGGGAAATTTCTCCATAACTCACCAGTTTCACAAATCAGATTATGGTTTGATTTTTATGTATCATTACAAACTCGGGAGAGGAGAACAGAGAAACAAAGAAATTTGTGGTCTCAGGTGCTAAATAAATGGGGAAGTAAATTAACAAGTAAATTGAAGTTCCTTTGACAAGGAGAGTTGGTGCCTGTTTTTAGGTCCAGGAAAGCCCGCTTCCGCAGAAAGCACATTTTACAATAAGGGAACCATCTGGAAGGACCAAACAATGTGGTCCCCCAATATGGGGCTAATGCTACCTTTGAAAAGGCCATCTGGAATGGTGGCTGCTTTTTGAGTTGAAGATCCCTGTCTTCGTCAGCTTGGACGGCCATAACAAAACATCATAGGCTGGGTGGCTTAGACAATAGAAAAGCATTTTCCCTCAGTTCTGGAGGCTGGAGTCCCAGATCCGGGTGCCAGCTGACTCAGTTCCTGATGACAGCTCCCTTACTGGCTTGTAGAGGGCCACCTCCCTGCTGTGTCTTCACGTGGCGGAGAGAGAGCTCTCCCACACGAGCGAGCTCCCTTACTGCCTCTTCTCATAAGGACACTAATCCTCTCGGATCAGGGTCCCACTCTTAATGACTTTATTTAACCTTAATTATCTCCATAAAGGCCCTAATATGGTCACATTAGTGGTTGGAGCTTCAATATATGAACTTGAGGACGGCACAAATGTCCAGTCCTGGACAACCATCTTAGTTAGGATTTCAGACCGTCTTCAGTTCCCAAATCTTCTAAACATCCACTTAGCTTCCTTGGTATGCAAAGTCTTTCCTTCTTTCCATATAGATACTATTGTTTCTTAATTGCCTCTGTGTCCCTCCCTTTCTCTTTATTTGAGAAGAAGAGAGCAAAGAGTACTGACTTTGAGACAGGGAAATCCTGTTTCTTAAACCAATTTTGGCCTGTGAGGAGACCTCCTGCAAAACCATAAACTTGTGTAAGAAACTGTGGAAGATGTCATACTGAGTTTATGATTTTAAACTTCTTCCTACATTTTGATTTCTTTTAATAAGCCCCCGAGAAGTCAATAAAGTTGCCTACTTCCATATAGCCTTTGGGGATGTTGTGGGGAATTAAGGAAGAGGGTAGTACAAGAACAGTAAAGCCTTTTTCAGATTACCCCTCTGCTGATACACTGTGAAGAGGGGCTGTGGAGAAGGAGAAACAGTCCGTAGATTCACAAGCTAAGTATGTCTTCTTGCCCTCCCAACTCTCTCAACAACGCAACCCATTGTTGTCGTTATTGCCATCAAGTCAATTCCAACTCCTAGTGACCTTGTGTATGGCAGAGCTGAATCCTGCCTGGTGTTTTTACACCATCCTCACCTTCTGGTCCTATATCAGACAATGCTCCACTGCTATTCATAAGGTTTTCATGGCCAATTTTCTCGGAAGTGGGTAGCCAGGTCCTTCTTCCTACTCTGTCTTAGTCTGGAAGCTCTGCTGAAGCCTGTCCACCATGGGTGACCCTGCTGGTATCTGACATACCAGTGGCATAGCTTTCAGCATCACAGCAACATGCAACCGCCACAGTATGACAACTGACAGACAGGTGGTGTGGGTTCCTGACCAGGAACCAAACCTGGGTCACAGAAGTGAGGAGCACCGAATCTTAACCACTAGACTTCCGGGGTTGGCTAACGCAAACCATAGCACATGATAATTTGTAGTAACGTAGTTCTCAAAGTCTAAATTACTAAGTGTATAATAATACCAGGATCGGGAGCAGCTGGGCTTCAGAAGAACATTCTAGTATGGGCATTGGCAGGCCGATGTCTCTCAGTCAGTGATATATGCCTTCTCATTCTTCCTGATCATCAAGTATTGTACCAAACACACACACACACACACACACACACACACACACATCCTATATATACTCACACACCCACACACACACACATCCTATATATACTCACACACCCACACACTCTTACATCATCTGAGGACATATACTAATCCTTAGTAATGATATTCCCCACGTAATAGTAAAAAAGAGAAACATTTTCTCAAAACAATATAGTCTGTTCTAAATACTCCATTTACACTGGAGAAACTGCTTCACATTATAATGTGAATGGTATCAGTACCCACTTAGTACATTCTCCTCCTCCTAACCTATGCCCAGATTCTTCTCTGCGCATAAGAAATGTGGGGCTCATGACAACCAACCTTTCAAGCAACAGAGCAATCAGCCTTCCACGGCCATTTTTGGCAATAGTGAGCGCTGGTGGAAGCTTAAAAATTGCTTTATTTTTTACTATAGAGCTGATACAATTCCTAGGTAAGACATTTCCACACCATTTCTAAAGGCAGAATAGAGTCTGTGTGAAGACGTTCATGGAAACCCTGTGGACCAGGGAATGGAGACAAACTCATTCCTCCTGTAATAATACACACTTAGCCGTCTGACTATGTTCTTGATGGTAATATACACTTAGTCGTCTGACTATATTCTTGATGGTAATATACACTTAGCCGTCTGACTATATTCTTGATGGTAATATACACTTAGCCGTCTGACTATATTCTTGATGGTAATATACTTTTAGCCGTCTGACTATATTCTTGATGGTAATATACACTTAGCCGTCTGACTATATTCTTAATGGATTATGAGATCCTTGTAAGCAGGGACTATGTCTTATCTGAAGATCGTGAAAGTGTTTTTCACAGTAACCTGAAAATGAGTATATTTTCTAAAATAAAAAATCTGTTCTCACCATCTGATTAAGGATTTTTGATTAGTCAATATTCATATAAACATAGGATGAATTTATATAAGCCACATTTAGTTATAGATTTAATGAAAATACTTTAAATAGCCATTAAATAGCAATCAAATGCCTTTTCTTTCTCTGGTACATAAACGTCACCCTAGTTTCACTTTAATTAGGTATTGGGATAAATTTAGGTAAGAAAGCGGAAGTATTAAAATAGGTTGTCTCGACTTGTACAACAGATTGATAGTTAGTAATAAAATAGAACCCAGTTTCCTGACTAATGTTGTATGAAGAGTTTCAAATTATTCTCTGTGATAAAAGAGGACATTAATGTGGTCTGTGAGGTTTCTACAGCCGATCTATGAGTTTTCACAAAATATCAAGCAGATGGCTATAATTATTTACCAGCCATTCAGTCCTTAACCCCTTCCAATGTGGTTTCCTCCTGCCCACTCCACTAAAAATGCTTTATCAGAAGTTATCAACGATCTTTCTCAGGGCCTCTCTCTCTTGAGTGCTCAGAAAGAGAAAACTGTATATTCCATCACCACCTTTTGAAACACCCATTTACCTGTGTCATTAGAATGTCCTGTAATCCTTTCTTCCCTTTCTTTCTCCTCTCTTTCCCCTTCTCCAATGCTATGAGATGTGGGTGTTCTTCAAGGCTCCATCCTTGACTTTCTTCTTTGGCTCTGTGTGCTTATTCCCTCTCTTCTCTGTTCATTATCTTCCCTAGTGACTAAGATCATTATGAAAATGAGTGTCAAAACTGTATCTCTGACTTTTCTAATTTAATCTTGACATTAAAAATTCCAGCTAAATATTTCTACAAGTGTTAGGATGTAATAATCGGGAGAATAGGAAGTGAAAAGATGTAGCGGTCGGCTTCCACAGATAGAAGGAGATAAGGAGGATATTAGAGAGAGAGATAAGAAATTTTAAAAAACACATGAAACTGGGCAAGAACTGATGAGTTCTATGAAAGAAGTTCTGTATACTAAAGACTATTTTGCTGTTGGGTTCTATAATAAAACCTGATTGCATTGGATCCATACAAATGGGCTTCTCAGTTTACAAGAACATGTGTTAGTGAGACACTAACAGTGTTAGATATATATACGATATCCCAAGGATGATAAGAGAGTTTTGCTTTGTTATCCTTGCAGAGTAAAAGTTGGGTAAGAGGTCAGAGAGAGAGATCATATGAGGAAAGGTTAAGGGGATGGATGAAAAGGAATACATACAACCTGGGAGCTCAGAACATCTTGAAAACTACTCATGCCTGTCATTCCTCCCACTGCTGGGGTGGCAAATATAAGTAACCTCAAGATATCCACATTACGTCCATTGTCCTGTCGATTGCCATTGCAACAGGAAAGGAAATTCTAGAGGGAGCAGAATAGAGAGTCAACAACAAATTGTCTAACCTCCTTTGCATTACTCCAACACCATTCTGTGCACTGGCAATTCATGTTCTCCTTCCACCAACGGTACCATCATTATCAAATATTAGGTTCTAACTGTATCACCTTTGACTTCTTCCTTATCTCCAATGCCCACATTAAGTCAGTCAGTGTTTGCTGATTCCTCTTCTAAAGTTTTTTTTTAATGTATATTTTCCATCATCAGCACTACCACCTGGGTTTAGATAATTTGACCTCATAATTAGGCTATTCTAAAGTGCGTCTTCACTGGTGTCAGTCCACCCTATGTCCTGTTCACAGGTAATTTTCAAAAAGCACCCCTCGGATTATTTCGGGATCCAGGCCCTCGGATTATTTCGGGATCCAGGACCATTCTGGTTAAAATCTACTCTGGCGTAGCAGGAAGCATAGAAAGTCACAGTGTCACAGTGGAGTTTGAGGGGTGCACCCAGATGCCTCACTGTTCACTTTGTGGCACAATTTATGTAGTTAATGAACAAAAATGATAGTCTCATCTTAGACTAAATTTCAGTATCAAAGATCACGGCCCGAAGAAGAGAACAACAGGCATGACGAAACAGGACTGAGGGCTGCAAAGACAAAGCAGAAACCCCGATTTATGTATGATCTTGGCTAAATGTTACTCTCAAGGTGAATTCTTCCCTGAGCAACTTTTATTAAGAAAAGTCTTTTATTTACTTTGTCTGAAATCAGTTAATTTCACACCTTCAGTGAACACAAACGAGATTACAAGACCTATGAGGTCCTATTACCTCCTGTCGCTCACTACCTGGGAACTTTCTTCATCTTACTGTTTAAATTTTGAGGCTCATATTCAGTTAATGACTGCCTTCTTCTATTTCTTCTTACACATTCATAGACATTTTAGTCCTCAGCACAGCTTGAAAATCTTTTAACCATATTTTGTTGAACCCACCATGTTGTTCCCCACAGCAGCTATTCCAAAACTATTCTCACACTCCACAAATCGTTCGAGCCCTCTCTCCCCCAAATTCTCTCCCTTCCCTGTTCTCAGACACACAGGAGGTTTCCTATCCCTAAGAAACCAAATGTGAAGAGTGTAATTCAGTCTCCTTATTGAGGAATTCAAATTTATGGGGGTGAAGAATCAGGAAAACCTTCAATTAAGATGAAGTGGCCAGACTGAAGAAACTGAAGAGAGGCATAGTAATTGCATTTTTAACAAGAGTGGGATAAACCGGTGTGCCTGCCTCTAATCTACAGCGCTCAGAGGAGTCCTCACTCACCTTGGTCATAAATACCACAAAAGCTCTGGTTCAGCCTCATGGTACCACTGAAAATCTGCTGTGAAGATGCGACACAGTACATCAGTACTTAAGCGGTATTATTTTTAATCCACTTATTGAGGTGTTCATCTTCTTTTATCCCCTAAATTGTAAACCAGTAACCATTTTAACGTTTCCACTTTTTTCATAAATTTCATCTGTATTATTTATCTAGAAAAACAAGTTGTTGAGTCCAAATAAATTATACATTATTTTCTTTTTTATATTTTTTTTCTTCCTATTTGTGAAAGGGAATCATTATGGAGACTTTCTTTAATTTTACTCTGATACATTATTTTTCTCCTTTTCTCTGCTGGTCAGTCTTATAACCAGTAGAACGAAAGGGCTATTTTAAAACCACATTTCCTAGCAGAGGCTTAATGTAACCAAAAAGATGGTAGGAGTGTTCAGAATCTGAAGAATGGAGTATTTAGAATCTTCTTTCAAAACCTGCCCCCTCCAGTGTTCATTATCTCAGCAAATCTAGCAACACAGTCTGACCATCTGCTCAAGCCGACAGCCCAGGCATCATCCTTAATGTTTACCTCTGTCCCTCAACCTGCATATAAAACCCGTCACCAGCTCCTGCTGCTTTCATCATTCGCGTATTTCTCAAAGGGCTCCACTGATTTCCCCTTCCATTGGCATCACCCTTGTGCCAGCCACCATCCAAACTACAGCCAGCATTGTATAAAGTAATTAAAGAGGCTTAGGAAGAAGTCTAGCCTGGCACAATTCTCTGCTCTGCCTGATCTTAGCTGTGGTCCACTGGGATATGTTTTCAATCTCAAGTTTCTTAATGATATAATAAAGCTTATATGAGTAATATTAGCATTTATTTAATCCACAGGTTTACTGTACACTGAATGAGATAATCCATATAAGGTGCTTAACACAGTTTTTAGCACAAACCAGAAGCTCCTAAATGTCAGTGTTTGCTTTCACCAGATTAACAAATATATCCATCATGTTAATCAATGCATCATATCAATCAATACATTCTCTAGACCTGGGCTATCCAATATGGTGGCCACTAGCCACGTGTGGCTATTGAGCGCTTGGAATGTGGATGGTATAAATTGCAATGGTCTTGTAAGTGTAAAATTCACACTAGATTTCTAAAATTTTGATATTAAAAAATGTCAAATACCTCTATAGTAATTTTTACGTTGATCTTGAGTTAAATTGGTGATATTTTTTACAGATTCGGTTAAAATATATTATTAACATTAATTTTATTTATTTTTCCCTTAAATATGGCTGTTAGAAAATTTAAAATTACATATAGAATCTCACATTCAAGGTTAGAATCGTATTTCCAACGGACAGCACTGATTTAGACTTTGCCCATTTTCTCTTATTTGTACTTCTTCTATAATGACCAGCTACATTCTTGAAAGGCTCCAAGGGACATGAGTTTTCATGTAAAATTATATCTAAAATATTTGAAATTTATTAAAGAAGATCTGAAAAATCTTGGCCGGGTGGGGTGTGGAATTTTAATAGTTTGCAATGTTGATCTTTTAAAACTATATATCAGCTTCAAGCAAAGTTTTTTTTTATTTCAAATTAGACATACTTGTAGTTCATTAGCATCCATTACATATATCCTTCAAGTAGTCTTTCCTAGTAAATCAATTCCTTTTGATTTTAAGGTAAAAATCCTTCTTATATACTCTGAATATTAGAAATATATATGTCTGCCTGAAAACATGGTGATTGTGAGAAAGAAGTAGTGTATGCTACTTTAGAAGAATATTTGGGAAAAAAACTGGATTGAGTTAATTGAAAATTTTTGCAGAGCAGACAGAGAGATTAGGTGATTATTCTCTGTCAACTTTAAATCTTTAATGTGTGTCAAAGAGATTGTTTCCAATTGCTTGCTCTAACATACAATGCTGCAATGAATTTCCTTGTAAATGTATCCTTTTTATGTAAAAAAGGAATACGAAACAAATTGGACACAATGAGAACAGTTTTCATGTCTGGGATGGTGGTCACATGAGTGTTTATTACATTATTTCTTTAGCACTTAAATTAACTGAATTTTCATGTTAATAATTGGTTTATAAATTCTCTTGGGCATTCCATGGAGATAGTTGTAACACGACATTTTCACTTCCTCTTCCTATTCTCTTAATCTCTTATTATTTTCCTGGTTGTAGTGTTGTGGGCAGGACCTCAGGTCTGTGTTGAACAATAGTGGTGATAGCAAGAATCCTTGTCTTGACACCCACATGAATGGGGACAAATGTAAAATGTCTCTATTAAACATGGTGCTCCCTATAGAGACACTATAGTCTTTCTGTTTTCGTTTCTTTAAGGAAGAGTCTTTCTCTTTCTTCATTTGATAAGGACGTTTATCTTAACTCTGCAGTAAATCATATTGAATGCTTTTTCAGCATGAGTTGGAAGATCACATTTTTTTCTTCTTTGATCACTTAATGTGATGGTTATTAATTACATTAATAGATTTCCAAGCTGAGCAATCCCCGCATACCTTGGACTAACTGTACTTGGCCACAGTCTGTCTTGATGCACTGTTAGATTTGAGTAGCTAATATGAGATCTTTGCTTTTATGTTTTTGGGTGAAATTGACCAACACATTACTTCTCCCGCAGTGTCACCACACAGTTTGGGTACCCAGATGATATTAACCTCATAAATGAATGGAGTAGCTTTCCTCTTTTTCCATTTTTTTGGGGAAAGAATTCTGTAAGATACATATTCTTTGAAAACTTATAAAATTCACATGTAAAAGCATCTGGCCTTGGCTTTTTTCCTGGAGCATGGGGAGGAATATTTTAATTTTTTGTGGGTTTTTAAAAAAAATTTCTTCTTGGACCAATATTGTCATTTGATAGTTTTTTCCAGAAATATATCAATTTCATCTAAGTTTTCAAATTTTTGGTGTATAGTTGTCCACACAGAATTTTGCTTATATTTAGTTATATCCTCATTTTCATTCTGCGAATTGTTTATTTGCATCTTCTTCTCTGTTTGCTTTTTTTTTTTTACTTAATTGGTGTCACTAGAAGTTTGTTTCTTAGTCTTTTTGTGTAGCCTGCTTTTTAATTGTTTCCTTTTCATCACTTTATCCTTATTACCCTGCACTCCTCTTTTTAGTCGTTGTTTTTGGACTTACTCTGTTGCTCTTTTCCCAGCTTATTGAGATTTCAGTTCATTTTTTTCCCATCTTCCTTACATTCTGATTAATGTTGGCAAGTTGATACATTTTCTCCTACATTTCAGCAGCAAATAGGTTTTGATTCTCAGTGCTTTCATTGTCATTCAAATGTAAGAATTCAAAATTTACCATATAATTTCTGCTTTATTTAAACAAAAGGGTAATTGCTAATGTGTTAGTTTTTAGAAATAGGGATTTTTTTCCTAAATATATATATATTTTTTTAATTTCTAATTTTACTGCATTGTAGTTATAGAATAAAGATTGTATGGTGTTAATTATTTGAAAATTTTTGAAACTTCTTTTGTGGCCAAGTGTATCATCATCGTTGGCGAAAGTCTCATATGTATTTGATAATGTGTATTCTATGTCCATTTGATTTGAAGTTCGAGACATATGTATTGTATCAAACTTATTAGTCATGCCATTGAAATCTTCTCTACCTTTATCATTTTCTGTGCATCATATATCCATTTCCATAAACTGTGTGTTCATTTCCTATGTCTCTCCATATCAGATATTAGTTATTCCTTTTTATACTTTGAGGCTATACTCTCGGCTGCATATTCATGATGACAATCCTCCTGGCTTACTTTTTTTTTGTACATATATGAAGTCCCTCTTTGATGATAGTTCTCCTTTTAACCTTTACTCTTTTTCTGATATTAAAATTCCTAGTTGATTTTTTCCAGATATATCTTTTCCATGCCTTCATTATCAATTTTTCTGCATATTATTGTGTGTGTACATTTGTATTTCAAATAAGTATCTTCTAGACAACATTGCTAGCTCTTATTTTTAATACGATCTGAGAGTTGCTGTCTTCTGATTGCTAAGTTTTGCCTATTTTGATTAGTGAGTTTTACCATAAATTATTTTTATTACCATTCTATTAGAAGATGTTTATGCCCTCTTATTTTATCTTTTCCACCTGCTGCAATTTATTTTATTTTATGTTTCCCATTTCTCTGGCTTCAATTACGTGTTTCTTAAGGATTAACTATATGCATTCTATTGTTATTATTTTATGGTCATTAGTAATTTATTAAGATTCTTTCAACAAATATTTTGTGACCATTGACTGTGTCCTGGGCAATGCTCTACGCAGCGGGGAATAAAGCAAATTAATATTTTGTTTATATTTCCTTATCAATGTCTATAATCTTATGAACAACAATGTTTTCCTCTGAACAGGACAAATGTCAACACAATTTGCTCTCTCACCTTCTTCTTTTCCCCCAAAAACTTGTACAAAGTTGGAATCATCTGAAGTTTCAGTTTTGGGCTTGTCTCCTTACATAAATGATTAAATTATTACTTATTTATACATGGATAAATTCTACTTTGTTTTTTACAAGTTCTTCCCTTCTACAGCAATTTCTTGCTTATGGAATCAATTTCTTCCTTTGAAAAGTTAAACTTCTAAGAACTCTTTTGAATAGATTCTTCATGTTGCTAGACTCTCTGATAACTAGTATCCTTTTTTTTGCTCTAACATTGAAATAACAGCTTAGGTGAATACAATATCAGATTCAAATCATTTTCCTTGAAAACTTTCTTGCATTCAGTGTTGCTGTCATCAAGGCTCATAGGTATGGAATTATAGGTCCTCTCTGAAAGACAAGTTTTAGTTTCTCTCCTCAAAATTATGAGTTTTCATTTGATTTTAACAATCTTAAAAACTCACATAATATGTCTAAATGCAGAAGTTTTTTCCCACTTATCTCTCCTGTTTGGTTCTTTATGTGTCCTTTTAAACTGAAGTCTTAAACATCTTTCGTTAATTTTAACAAATTACCGGTATTTTTTTCTTCAGATATTTTCTTTATATGTGTATCTTATCTCTCTTTCTAGAAGGGTACCGCCATTTCTATCATTAGTCTCCGTATCTTTAGACATTTTTTTCCCATTCATTCCTTCTCTTTATTCCCTGCTAATGCCTTGAGAAAGAGTTCTTCAATTTTATCCTTCAGCTCAGTAAATCGTTCTTCAAGTATCAACAAGTTCTCTTCACTGGCAATAAGTAACTAGAAAACAACATGGAACACAGATGCCATTTGTGATAACAAAAACTACCAATAGCCTAGGAAACAATCTAGCAAAGATGGTTGGAGAGGTTTATAGACACTTTTAAAAATTGTATTGAAAGGTATCAAAGTAGATCTGAGGGAATATAATACACTCACGAAGACAATGAACAAAATTTTAAAGATTTTACTGGTCCTCAGAACAATCTACAAATCCATTGCTATTCAACTCAACACCACAGCTGGATTTTGGGAGGAACTTGAGAAATTAATTCCAAAGTTAAATTTCCATGAATTGCTAAAGCAATTTTCAAAAAGTATAAAGAAAGGAAACTCATACTATTAGATATTAAGACAGATTTCAGCACCAAATGATAAAGTCATCCTTGTAGCACTGGTTTAGGGACCGACTAATTGACAAAAGGAATAAAAGAATAAGGGTTGAAACAGATTACATGTTACATGACAGAGGATATATCACATAACTTCAGAGAAACGATGAACACCTTTTGTAAATGAGCCTAGAAACTTGATTTGCTATTTAAAGAAAAATAAAATTGGACCTCTAGGACATACCATTACAAAAAAAAAATACTCCAAATGGATGAGACCTAAATATGAAAGTAAAACAATAAGGCTAACCAAAAATTATGTTTACTGAAGCAAGATATAAAAGCCCAAATCACAAGAGAAAAGCCAACATAAATTCACTTTTGACTAACATGAGAATTGGGCAACCTAAGTAAGAATTTCTATTTAAAAATGGCCACTCACACAGGTTGTATTCCCTGGGAAGCAGAGCCTAAGAAAGAAATTCCTGAGCAGGTTTATTATGGAGGGTTCTTAAGATCAACACCTGTGACGGGAGGAGGGGAAGAAAACAGGACTGGCTTAGGCGGAGAAGCGGTGCTGTGATGTGGGACCAGTGCAGGATGCTTCTCTGCAGCTGGAGCGAGGCCCTGCCCAGGTCCCTCTGCACGCATAGTGACTGGATTCAGGCTGACCTGGGGAGGGAGGGTGGGTTTAAGTGTAACCACTATCTCCAGCCAAGGCAGTTCCTAATGAGGGATGGTTATCGCAGGCTGTCTGCAAGCGTAACTCCTTCCCACCGTGGGAGTAAACCTTCTGCTCTGAACGAGGATCCTAGTGAGGCATCACCAATTCATTTCCGTCGCCAGACTGACATTAAAATGCCGGCCTGGGATTAAACACTTACAATGAGTAAGTAACAAGAATTAATGTATAAAACATCCAGGGACTTCCAGAGAACTCAGTAAAAAATAACCAAAGGAGAAAAAAATAACAGAGGGAAAAACTTGAATGATTCACGAGTATATAAAGTTACTCTAGTCTCATTAATAATGAGAAAAATGACAAAGTATGTACTAAGGATGTTGAACGAAGCATTGTCTGTTGGAGTAAAGAACTGAAGTAACTTAGGGGTTGAACGTGAATAAAACGGACAGATAATATGTGGCACATGCTTTATATTAGAAGGATGTACAGTAGGAAAAAGAAACTAATTAGTTTTACATAAAAACACAACAGACTTTAAAAATATATAATCTTGACTCTAAAAAGTAAGAAACAAAATAAGATTTGTGACAGATACCACTCATAAATTTAACAAAACATAGAAAGAGCTATTTCTGTTTTTCAGGATAGCCGTACGTAAAGCAACATATGAAAAGAGTTTTGGAAGGCTGTGATGGAGTAACTGGTATCAGATTTACCCTGTTATCCTTAAGGAAATGTAAATGCTGATTAACAGATATAAAGCAACTGTCTGCGGGAGTGGACAGAACAGATCCAGGACTGGTCTTTAAGAGAAGGAAAGCATAGGAAGTGAGGCCCATACTCTTCCTTGCTTTCTGAGGCATTTCCCAATCTACAGCAAAGGGAAAATAGAGAGTGGAAGTCCAGCTGGGCAGAGGAAAGACGAAAGCGAATACAGGGCTGCAGAATTGGCTGAGATTGGAGGCGGACAGGATACTGGAGAGGAGGAAATCACAGGAAAAAAAGCCCCCCCAAAGCTGTTTATTATCTGCATAATTATTCCCTCAGGTTCTCAGCCAATTTATAATCTACCCATGCACAGAACGAGACTCTGGGAGGGACGCAAAGACCAACGGTAGGAGGCTGAGAGAAGATCAGAGAGGAAGCTTCAGAGGTGGAGCCGTAGTGTGGAGAGGTTGAAGTTTCGGGGAAGGCAGAGGGCAGAGACTTTAGTGGACACGCCAGATATTCAATCAAAACCCCAGACAGGCCTCAGGACTAAGAACCATGCCCTAGGAATAATGGCTGTGCCCCAGGAGTAGGAGCACAATTTAAACAAATCTGTCCTAACAAAACCTAACACCAAGCTTGGAAAGAGTCAAGAGATCCACTAATAATTTCACTGCCAGCCAGAACAAAATCCGTTTTCTTAGGAAGTTAACAAAGCTTAGAGTCTCTACACCAATTATCCGCAATTTCTAGATATACAGACAAGCAGAAAAATGTAAGAGGACTCAAGAGTTTAAAATAATCAATAGAAACTGACCCTGAGATTATCCAGATATTGGAGTTAGCACACAGACCTTTCAGATCACCAGTTTTAATATGTTAAAGAAAACAAAGAAAAACATGAGTGAAAAGATTAAAACATTTTATGCATATTTATGCACAATTGGAATGTTCAATTCAGAAGACAGGATTAAAGGTAAAAAAAAGACATAGTAAATACAAAAGAGGGGATACACGTGACTGGGAAGAAGATGGCTATTGGGTACGCATACAGAGAAATGTAATGTTTAACAAAAGAAAGATAAGGAAAATAAACAGATGTTGAAGACAATATGCCAAGAACTGAGAAATGGATTTACTCCATTTTGTGCATTTGAAGTCCTAAAGAAGAAGAGAGAGAAACAGTAAGAGAGTAAATGTGTTGTCGGGGGGGGGGGGGAGAGAGATCCGTTTGTATTGGCTTTTTAATGATGAAGGCGGCTGGGATTGTTGACTGAAAAAAGTCAACTTTGTTAAACTGTGATAAGAATACCAAGATTTCTTACTTCTTCTTAAACAAATTTTGCTAGTACATAATTTTTCTTCAATTTTGTCCATTTCATCTATGCTTTCAAATTATTAACAAAAGGCTATATGCTGTATTTTATTTGTGTAAGTATTTACAGTAATTGTAGATATATCATCTTTTGTGTTCTAATGTTTATTTGTGCCTTAACTCTGGTTTATTGAAATTACTGAAGTTTCTCTATTTAATTCATATTTTCCAAAAAAGCTTTTATTAATCTTATTGGGTTTTTGCCTTCATTGTATTAATTTCCCACGTTATCTTTTTGTTTTTTTACTTCCTTCCTTTTTCTTGGAGGTTGTTATATTTTATCCTAGATTTGAGTTGACTAATTTTGTCTATCCTGTCATTTAATAAATTCAATGAAGGTCATGTGTTTCTAATTATCCCTTTGACTGCATCCTACGAGATTTGACCCATGGTGCCTTCAATGTTATTGCTTTCTAAATATTTCAAAAGTTTCCATTGCAATTTTCTTTTTAACACAAATTATTTTTAAATGTATTTATGGCTTTCCATATGGATTTTTTATATTAATAATTTACAGTTTTATTTTACTGTGATTAGAGAAGATGTTCTTTATTACAGCACCCTTTATTTCTTCCCCAAGAAAGGAAGTACAAGGCCAACCAATCACAGAGTCAGATGGTTGCCAGACATAAGCATCAAAATTCCATCTCACATTAGCCTCACTCTTGGCCCTCACTTTGGCTGGTCTGAGTCATGTGCCTGGCAGAAAGACTCATAACTTTACTCTTTAGGGGTAAATCCTGAGTTTCCTTTTTCTGTGTGTGTGGACTGGTGGTGATCCCTATTTCCCAGTATTTAACCTCTGGTGTAGCGCCCTCACACATTCACAGCTGTCCCTGTGTGACCCACAGAATATGGCGGAAGTGATAATGCTTGACTTCCAAGGGTAGGTGTGGCAGAAAAGGCATGGCAGCTTCTGCCTTAATCTCCTGGGACACTCACCACTGGAGCTCTGAGCCGCCACGTGCGACACCCAACCACCATGAGGGTGATATGCTAGAGAGACCACATTTAGAGACTTTGATCACACGAGTCCCTGAATATACATAGAGATGCATGGGCAGTCCCCAGTTCTTCCAGTCCCTATGTATTCAAATTATCCCAGCTGAGACCCCAGAGAAATTCCATGGCAGAGAAAAGATATCCCTGCTGAGCTCTGCCCAAATTATAAATTCATAAACAAAATAATATTGTTTTTGTTTTAAGCCACTAATTTTTATGCAGTAATGGACACCAAGACACTTTTAAATCATGGTTGCTGCAGTTATCCATTTATAGTTATCACGACATAAACAGTCATAAATTCAGTGAGTTATAGACAACATCCTCTGTGCTCTCATTGTGTAGCCTATCCTGGTAATTAGGGTTGATTACCCCAAATACTTTAACTCTTTTTTTTTTTTCACTTACTGGTCCACCAGCATGAGGATTGGCATCATGCCTTTTTGGGTTAGCCTCCGCATATTACACCAACCCACCTTTGCATCAGCCTACATTCTCTTCTTCTGTGTTAGCTGATTGTTGGGAATCCCCGTGAGCCAAAGATGTGAGTTGAGACAGAAGGATCAGTGCAGCAGAGATGAGCGACAAGAACTTCTGGGCCATCTGTGTGACTTACTAGTACATTCTAGATATGCTCAGGCTGAAATCCAAATGCTGTTTGTGCACCCACCCAACCTTGTGAAACGATGGCTCTGATAACATCCAGCTCAGGAAGGGAAAACCCAGTGGCACAGTCACTTAGCATCCCATGGTCGGGCAATCAGTTTCTAGTAGGGTCCAATACCATGGCAGGAACGTTGGTGAAAATTGAGACTAGTTCTCTGAGAAAGAAGGCATCATCTTCCTCCAAATCCAAGAAACTTATCAGAAACTTTGCATAGCAAACTTTTCCTTCACAGATATGTCTACTGCTGTCAAATCTGCTGAGTCATGAGGCCTGGGTGGCTAGGAATCTCAGCCTGGGTCTTCTGCAGAATCCTCTCTTCCTCTAGACGCCATCAGAATGGACAGCTTCCATGTGACCAAATACATGGTGAGAGCACTATTCTCAAGGTCAGTGTATGCTAACACCAAAATCCAAAGAGACTTACCAAACACAGACACCCTCAAGGGTGTCAGGTGTCAAGTGGGATCATTTGTCCTTAGTCTTAGAAGGAATGTTGTGGCATATCACAGACCACTGGACCTCCAAAACTGTGGCAATGCCTGAATCTTCATGAGGCTGATCTCCCACCCTCTGACATCTGTGTCTTACTAGGATATCTAGGGCACTTTCCACTTCTGCTCACCAAGTCTGATTATCATGATGTCATCAATGTACTGGTCTACTGTTATGTTCTTGGATTGTCAAGATTATCAAGATTCCTGAATCCTCTACTGTGACAAAGAGCAGGACAGTTAGCATGTCCCTGGGCTAGGGAGAAACGTGAACTTAGGTTCTTACCATGTGAATAAAACCAAACTTGGTCCTCCTTAATGAAGGGAATTGGAAGGAAAAAAAAAAAATCAGCAGTCCTATAACAAGTGCCAAAGCCTGTGTTAATGTGCTGTCTCTTAACAAAGTGGCAGCCACAACAGCAGCCTCTGCAGCAGACAGCATAATATAGCAGTTGTGACTGGAGCTGCCACGTGGATGAATCTGTAGTTAATATATACATCTGCCGAGATCCATTTTGTCTTTGCACAGCACGTATAGGTGAACTGAATTGAAATACCATGTGGATGATCACTGTTACCTCCTCTGAATCTTTGATAGAGGTATTACTCTCAGCAATTCTTCCCATAATATCGGATTACTTCTGATTTCTATTTTCCTGAAGATGGCAGTGTGGTTTCTGGAGCTTCCACTTGGCTTCAAATGCCCTAATGGCGCTTAGTCCACACGCCATAATGTATGGATTCTGCCAGGCGCTACGTATTTCTCTCTCAATCATGCACATAGGGACCAAGGAAATAACCACAGATTAGGTTCAAAGATCTCCGGATACTTGGGTATGTTCCACCCTTTGTGGTCTAACTCTATGAAGCTCCAATTTCACATTTACTTGTTAGGTTTCTGCCAGTACCTACTAGTCAGGTGTGTCAACTCCTTTGGTGCATAAGATATTTCCATTTTGTAGATGAGTTGTACTTCCCAGCCCAGATTGTGCTGAGGCCTATTGACTAGAGGAATTTATTCCAGGGATGCAAAGATGGTTCAGTATCCACAAATCAGTCAATGTGATAGAACACAGTAACAAAATGACGGACTAAAATCATCTGATTATCTCAAGAGATTCAGAAAAAGCATCTGACAAAATTCAACACCCATTTATGATAAAAACTCTCAAGTAAGTGGGTATATAAATGGGTCAAAATTCACATACACACACACACACTCACTCACTTCAATGATGACAAGTTCAAGTTAAATAAATCACTAAATCATTTTTAATGGATATTAGGATCTATTCCCTAAGGAAGTGGATATCAGACGGAGACGTTTAAATAATGCGTTGGAGATAACTAGTGTTGCGTGCCCCAGAAAAATCATGGTTCCTTCAGGTTCCTTGAGTAAATGTGCATACACACACACACGCCCACACACCCAGTCACACTCACACTGAGAAAATAGGTTTCATCTGCATTATTCACAAAATTCGAATGTTCAAATGTATTTTAATAGTCTGATAACTAAAAGACTGTGAAAGATCAATTTCAAAATCACAATAAATTAAAAAACTGTGATTCTCCAGAGATTTGATTATGTTAGGTATCTGTGAGTGCCTCAGTTTAATCCTTTAGAATGGGTACTTTTACTAAGTTAATGGATGATGTATGAATTGTGAATGTATTTAGGCGCATGAACTAGAAGCCCATAACAATGGGCTCACATAACACAAGTCTGACAGAAGGGAGTCCAGGCCCTGTCCATCATGCCGCTCCACCATCCTCACAAGGAAGCTGTATCTTCACGCTTGTCCAGTTGTGGAGCAAGATGACTTCTCCCTCTTCAGCCGTACTGTAGGCTGAAGAAAGAGAAAGGGATGAAAAGGGTGTCTGAATTGGAAAAACAAAAATACCCCCAGAAGTCTCTACCTGAAACATACTTGTGTCTCATTGCCTACACTCTTTGACATCACCACCCTTGGCTGCAACAGAGTCTGAGAGGGTGGGTACTCTCTCTGGGAACACTGCCATACTGAACAGAGGGGCTCCGTTTGGAAGGAGAAAGAGGAGAATAGCTTTTAGGTAGGAAATTAGGACTGTCTAAAGATCCATTGAATTCAGAATGCCGTATAACCACACCAGCATTTTTAAGCAGTCTAAATTTTCAGAGTAATCCTAAATATCAATGACTATTCTCTTTTGCTATATTTGAGGGTTTTATTTTTCATGAATAGCCACTGTTAATAGTGAAATAATACAAATAAATGTTTTACACACTTTATTCCCTGCTCCATATTAATGAGAATGAGGTCATTATAGGCCACTAAAGCTTCTGTATACTAGAATAGTCTTTTTTTTTTTTAAATATACCTCACTTAAATGATAGCTTTAGGGTCCATGCTATAAGCAATACCAATCTTTATTGGACAACATCTAGATTCTAAATCACGAGACCTAAATCCGAATTCTAAGGATTTTCTGAGTTAATTACCAATATCAGTTTCCAATAACATTTCTTTAATGCCCACATACTGACAGTAGAACACTCAAGCCCTACATGAATTCTTTAAGCTAAATGTGAAACATTTATTCAAGAAACTTTTGCGTTTTGCATATCTTTGCTAGCCTTAATATCTAAAATTCAGTATTTGATCGGTTAGTTTTTAAGGTATTAAAATTATTACCTCTTAAGAAACGTTTTTTTGCACTTATAAAAATATTTTTTAATTGTATTCTATCTCCCACTAACATGTAAATGTCTGTATTTCTCAAAAAATGTTGATCATCAAGACAGATTTTTCGATGACATTTTGGGGCAGGGGAGCAGAACAGACAGAGAAGATAAGAACTCCATTCTAATGTTCTGTCTAAACGGTACTCAGAAGTGAACACAGGGCATTTTTCTGAATGCAAATCTAATACTAATTCACATCTAATGTAATACGATATTACAGATTTACATCTAATTTCAAATCCTCTGTGAATTCAATTAGAATTAATTCTACCTCATCTTACACATCTTATTGAATACATTTTTTTCCAGTCCAATTCTGATCCTGTTGATTTGAGATGATTTGTATTTTATAAACATTTATATCCAAGTATGATAGGGTGTCAAATATATCACGTGACACATGGATAAAATGTGATTTTCTCCAATTATAAAGGAAAATGTAGAATCTTGCATATAGACTGTACCTTTATTTGCTTATAGCTAAAGCATTTAGAAAGAAAGAATATATAGATATGCAATTAAGAGAATAACCAAAGAAGAATTTTTAGAAAACAAGAAAACTCTGGCAAAAGACAGTGTTCCATATGACACATGCACTTAAACAGACAAATGTATATTTTTTGATATATGGTATATGGATATATAAATATATGATGACATTCTGAAGGGACAGAATTGGCAAAATGAAATCACTAAGTAACTCGGTTTTCCCTCATAATGTTCCTGGAAGGATGCTCTGTGGGGCAATCCTTCTCCTTCCCCTGGATAAAATCTTGGTTGGTCCCCTGTGTCTTAAATAATAAAAATCCTCCTCGTACTTTATTCACTTAAACTATTTCAAGCCTGAAACTTATAGGGACAGGCAGAGTGAAGATAAAAACTGCAAGCTTCATTCAGCATTCAAGCTTCTGCACTCACCCAAGCAGTCGTGCCCAGAAGGCGGGCCTGCAGCACACAGCAAGGCTGAGACAGACTCCTCAGTTCTCCCACCTTGTCTTTGTTCCTCTTCTCAGCTGCTCACTTGCACTGTGTCTGACCACAACTGGGCTCAAGATGGGGGAGAGAGGAGAGCCGAGGCCCAGGAAAGCTCCTGCATGCTGGCACTTTTGTGAGGGGCCAACACTGCTCTCTGGTTTGGCAGCCGTCAAAGCCGACTCTTGGTCTTTTTCCCTTGCAGGATGTTTCAGTTCCTTGCAGAGTTCTTCAGACCCTCCACTCCTCTCCCCATCCTTCGGGAGGCATCTCTTTCCTGTGCTTCACTGTGATTTGGGTCTCAGCAGTTCACCTCTTCACAGACTCTCTGTCGGGATCCCAATGCCTTTTAGGCAGCCCTTGGGATAACGTCCATTTAAGACGATTCTAGGCCAGCTTTCATCCACCTATGTGTGGTCCAACCTTCTCCATCTATCTTGGGTACATTTTTAGCTATAAGTTAAGTTACTTTTCGAAACAAAGCTCTCTATGCTGTCACAAGTGATATTTTCAGATGTAGACAGATGTGTTTTCATTAATAAAATGGAATTAAGTTCAAAGCATGACTGAGTCATAGTTATTTTGCAATCATGACTATAGAACCTTAAAAAAAAACTATTATTATACTTTTTCTAGCAAACCAACTGGTAAAAATAAGCCTGGACTTCTACTGAACTAACCTTTGGGATCAGTACACCAATTGGAGAAGGTCTGGTTTTCACTGCAGTAGGAGAGAGACCATTAGAGAAAGTCATACATGACAGGCTGGGAAAAAGGTCTGTAAGAATTCAAATACACAGTCCAGGGCTTTCATGATGGAAATCCTGATTATTTAGATGTTCACAACTTCATTATCTTCTTTAAAAAGTTATGCATGTTAGTAGCCAAACAATAGTCAAGCTATTGCTAAGTGGAATGGCTAGTGTGGCATCTGTAGCTACTGTGTTTATATCTAGAGAGAGCACACTAGCATTGTTCCATATACACAGTGTCAGTACTTCTTGCTGTTTACACCTCTCTCATAAATATGCATTCATTTCAAGATTCTGGGTGTCATGAATGCTTAATATGCTTTTTCATGTGCTTAAAAGTTTGGGGAAGGATTATGTCAAGCTTTAGTCCCCTGATCTTATTTCTCTATTCCAACACAGACCCAAATGAACTGTCTACTGCAAGAGTCCTACTGTATCACATCTAGATCACAGATGTCTCCCTTCAATACCTAAGATTCTAAGATAGATTATGTTTATTAAGGAAACCTATTTGGATGGCTTTGTTTGAGATCAATATTATTACTTTCTAGGCCCACTTTATGTAGACAAATATTTTCTCTTTAAAAACACTAATGTTTTGGCCAGCCCGGTGGCGTACTGGTTAAGTTCACAGGCTCTGCTTTGGTGGCCTGGGGTTCATAGGTTCAGATTCTGGGCACGGACTAAGCACTGCTCGTCAAGCCATGCTGTGGCAGCATCCCACATAAAATAGAGGAAGATGGGCACAGATGTTAGCTCAGTGACACTCCTCCTCAAGAAAAGAAAGAGGAAGATTGGCAACAGATGTTAGCTCAGGGCCAATCTTCCTCACAAAAAAATAAAAAATAAAAAAAAACTTAAAAAAAAAGGTCAATGTTTTGTAAATAATAAGCCAATGATTTGAGTTGTCTCTTCTCGTGACAAGTAAAAGGACTTGTGTTAACTGGAAGTATCAGTATGAACTCATGTTTTTTATGTAAATGTATTTAATATACTACATATAAACACACTTGAAATATCTCTAGATACATTTTCTAGCTCTGTCCACTGAAAGGGCTTAGAAGTAATGGCCCATTAAGAGCAATAAATAAGTCAAATCACCATATCTTGCTTTCTAAATATCATTCTCCACTAAAAGGAACAGGGTTTCCCGGGAGGAGAAAGTCAGACTCCAGAGCTGGGGAAGAGAAAGAACAAGATAAATGTGGAGCATCTGGTTACATCAGGAAGCAACACAGTGTTCAAATAGTCAGAGGGACATGTCAAAGGACGAGCAAACCATCCTGAAGGAACCCCTACGGGCCAAATCTGGGACAATCTAAGCATCAAAATCAAGACTACCAGTAGAAGGTTTGAGTCATTAAATTAAATGAGAATCTGTAAGTCCTTACTGACATAAACTTTAAAAACAAATAATAAAGGGACTGATAATAAAAGCTCATACATTTACTCATTGGCTTAGTTCCTTCAGTAAATAGGTACCATGCAGCTGTACCCCCAGTGACTTCAAGGAGAACCCACAGGAGGAAGCGTCTCCCTGACTATGGAAAGAGCCTAGAAAGAGCCAATCGCTTAGACACCTACCTCCTTGGACCTTGAGCAAGTGCCAATAAACTGGAAATTTTCTGTGGGGAAAAAAGCTCCAAGTATGTTTTCACAATTCTGGATGGTTGCTTTAACGCTGTACCTCTGTCATCTCTTAAGGTGCGGTGTTGTCACTGTCTCCTGAGAGAACCACCTTCGACTTGGCCTGCCAAAAGGGCCGCCTCCTCCCTCCATTTCCCTTGCCACATCCCCCGTAATTTCCCCTCCCAGCTCCTCCTCCAGCTATTCCACTTCTGCCAGACCTTTGGGAGCTGGAAAAGCCCTCTGGTTCCAAGTGAAGAACATCGAGTTATTGTACATAAAATGTAATCAATGTCTGAAACATCACTACTCTAACTTAAAAAGAGAAACTAGCAAGCCACACAAAACAGGCTACTAAATCATGATTTCCATTAAGTAGCAGCTGGTTCTCAATGCCAACAAATTTAAATTTAAGCTAAAATTCTATCATAAAGATGGTAAATGGAAAAAGGGAACTGAAAACTGTACATCAAAAATGACTCAATCTTTTCACAACATTTAATGAGTATAGTTTGCATTAAATATAAACGATCATTTTTATTTTAATACATTTTTTGAAATGAACTAATGATAAACATTCTAGTAGCTATAGAATATAGCTATGGTGTAGAGTTAGTTTATGGCTATTAATTGGAATAAACGTGTCATGGAAACTGTTCTGAAGATAACAATGTTACATGAGTTAAATCATAACAACAAAAAGATATCCTATTTATTCATTTGTTTAACAATGATTTATTGAGTGTCTACTATATATTACCAGTACTAGGTACTCTACAGTCCGACTACTATTCAGGACCCAGGGATGATTAATAACGCCTCTGTCCTAAGAAACTCACTACTGATAAAAGCAGACACGTACATTAGTAAATGGAAAGCAGTGTCCCCAGTGCACAAGTCAAGGGCAGCACAAGGACTGAGTGCTTCCACGGACAATGGGCAGGAGAGAGCGGGAGAAGACTTCCTGAAGGAGGAAACGCTGAAGGTGGAGTTTAAGAAACGCATCACAGTTGATCGGGGAGGAAGGAATGAATGAATGAGAGGCTATTAAACAAAAGAAACAGCTTATACCACGGCAGAGATGAGCACCGACCATGGTCAGGGAGGTCGGGGGGAATTAAATTTTAAGCAGAGTCCAACCTGCAAAAGACCTTCTAGACTAACCTAAGGGATAGTATAACTGAACGCATAAAGTAAGGAGAGTGAAAGTCATCCAGTCTCTGACACGTCAAGGTCCTTGCCACCTCAGGACCTAGATGCCTCCTTTTCCTCTGCCCGGAAAATCCTTCCCCTGGATTTTTACACAACTGGGTGTTGTACCTCACTCAAGTCTTGGCTTAAAAATCGCCACCGCGCCCACCTATGGACCTTCCATTTCCTCTGTTTTTAAATCAATAGAGAGAGAATAGAAACAGAATAAATACCAATTGCACAGATTTATGGAACATACCCAACTGCCCTTGATTTCTAATCCCTTTATTTGTCAAGTAGACTGAGAAAATAGTGGAAATTGCTAAGCAACCTTCAGTGTAGCATGGACTCTAGGGATTTCTGAGCAGGCGATCTTCCTTTCACCCTGTAGCATAGGAACATATTTTGTTCCCTAGGATGAGGATGAGTAAAGCAGAAGAAACCCTCCCACAGATATTTGCATTTTATTATCTCAAAGGGAGGTACATCCCTAACGCAAAATTATCAAGCACTATGAGAAAATATGGTGAGGCAATTTGGAGAGAGGGGGAAAGATGTTTCTAGCCCTTTACATCATACCTTCAATGCAAAGCTTCCTACCCTAGGAGAGGCCACATCTGTCTCCAGAGAAAAGGGCTGGGAAGTAAATCCCCATTAGTACTGGGGAAACTCACACTTCCTTTATGTAGCTTCCTGCTAAAGGGGGAGCTTCAGGGCATGTTGACATACAAACTAACATCCTTTAAAATATTTGGGGAGCTTAAAGAGGCAAATGTAATATGTTTGTTCTTTTTGCAGTCTGTAGGATGTCTGAATAAATCCTGAACTCCTGCAGCCACAGAATCAAGGAGAACAAGTGTATAGCACCATTTACCTCTTCAGTTTTGATTTAGAAAAAGCCACAAACACCTACTGTTATCAGATGAAGGAGATAGTTCCTTATTTTTAGTTCTCCTATGGAGATACTGTTGACAATAGAAATAAAAATTTAATATAGCCTAAAGGAAGAAGCATAGTTACCTTGTGTTAAAAATATGTCCTCAAAATTTTGAAATTTCCTTAAATTGGCAGTCACTACGCTATAAAAGACTTCAGTATATGCAAGTTATTTAAGACTCAAAACTAGATGGAATGCATTTAAACATAGACCATATATAACTAGGAACTGATCAATATCACAACCACTATTAATTGTAGGTAAAAATATCCTTAAGTGTCCTTAAATAACATGGGCTGAAATTTATCACACATTTACATAAAATTTTGAATCGTATCATATTCATTTACTCATAGCATACTGTTACTTATACAAAGTGCACTGTATGTTAAACAGGTGCTAAGTTTTCATTATAAATTCACAACATTAAAATTGTGATGGTGGTCTTCAAATATACGACGGCCTTCGGGTCGGTGAATTATTCAATAAAGGGCTGAGAAGATGTTTTGAAGAGGATCAGGAGTGATCCTACAAAATCAATATGAAGCAACGGTGGGAGCAATTGATGGGAAGAGCATATCAAGCGAGGAAGGAACAGGCCTATTACATGAGGTCTCGGTCAGGCCAAACGTGGAGAACGTGTGTTACAAGAGCATCTGCAGACTGAAGCATTCCTTGAAGACACTAAACAGAACGACAGAGGCCTGGTCTCCGAGTATCCACTGCTGACATGTGCAACCTAACACGATCCACAATCAACAAGTCATGTTTATGAGTAAAAATCTGCATTGTTGGATGGGACTTGTTCTTTATGAAGCTGTGCTAGTTTCAGGGTATCGCTTCTTCCTCTTGTCCTAATTTCTGTGGTCTACAGTTTGTGCAGTTCATCTTTCTCCTCTTTGGGAAATCGTGACAGCTTTGCTTTTCACCTGTCCTCTGCTGACTCCCCTAATGTCCCACTTTTCCTCAGAGATTACAGACGAGAGCTCGCCAAATCTCCTGATCTTTTTGTTTTATTGCCATAGGAGCTAATCGACAGAAGTTGGAAGATTAAAATCCTCGAAAGCAATTAAAGGATTTCCATTTATCCCATGACCCATCTTAAACTACAATTTTCTCTTAAAGAAACTTACCCTCCCTTTTTCACTTTTAAAATTATTCTCCTTGATGGATAAAATGGGAGGCGACTGTCTCAGAATTTTAACACCTTCCTGGATGGCAAACTTCTTGCTGTTCTAGATCTTTTAAAGTACATTTTAAATTGTTGGTCTACTTTACTAGTATCAGTCAACTCTGTGCTTCACTTAACAGATACATGGGGCGCTTTCATATTCATTACAGTTATGTGTCTCCTTTTACCCTACAACTGTAGTTTCTTTCATTCATTCACCCTCTGTGAGGAATACAAACATAAATCATGCTCTCAAAGAAGCTACCGCCTAGAAGCGAGGCTGAGAGATGTCCAGACTGTTATAATACAAGGCAGGAAGAAATGTGATGAAAAGGTGGCATTTCATAGGAGTTCAGTAGATTTGGTTACTGTCAGCTGATTATATACAAATAACAAATTTTATATCAGAGGTTTATTTAAGCAGGACTTCCAAAGAATCTCTTATCCAGCAAATGGCTGGGCTTCAGTGGATCTATAAATTACATGAAATGATATGTAATATTTGGAAGCTATACGTACATATGCAACTGTGGTGAGGGGAGAGCACCAGTATTCACCAATTTCTGAAAGACATCGATGACACTCAAAATGGTTAAAAGCAAGCCACATGGCACAGAAGGGTGTTTGGAGAAGTTTGCAAAGTTATTGAAATCAGTATGATTAGAATGACAATCTCATTATCTCCAAATGTTCATCAGCATTTTTGCTTCTCAATAATCTGGCTGAGGAAGCACGATGAAATTTTCTTTGAATTTTTTGAAATATGCTTTTCCAAAGACTAAAAAAACATATTTGACTGTTCCTACTATTTCAAAATAGAATATGTTCATTTTCTTTCCATCACTTCCTTTACACCTACAAGATCTTTCACTATTGACACAAATTGAGCCCGTGATAACACTGTCCCTTTGTTGTTTCTTTTAATTCCTTAGAATTGAAACTGTTGTCATTTTAAATCCATACTAAAATGATTAAAGAAACCAGGCAGGATTAGAATATGGGCAATAGACATCACATTAAAAATATATGTAGAATATTAAACTTATTTTAAAATTTATGATGGGAATTGACGAGAAAGTGAAGGTATATAGTAAGGAGATGGAGAAAAAAAGGATAAAATGCGCTCTTGGAAAACAGAGGGAATAATAATATGAAAAAAGAGAAGCAATTAGAAAAGTAAGAGAGAAATAGCGAAAATCACACTGAACATTTACACTCTCTGCCAAAATGTGGGACCTGTCTTCAGACCTCTGGGTAGACACGGCTCACCCTTTATGAGGTTTCCTGGATGAAGGACATCACGGTTTGGTCTTACTGCCCATGGCTTATTCTTCCCCCTCAAACACTCAGAGATCTCTTAACATAGGGATACAATTTTTATGACTGTTGATCAATCAACTGCTGAGTTTTGTGTCCCCTCTGTTCAGACAGTTAATTTATCAATACCAGGTATTAGGGACTTTCGATGTGACACAGCATGAGGAGTAGAAGCTTTGCAGTCACACAGACATGGATCAAATCACAACTGCCCCCCTTAGTGGTAGTTTGACTTCGGGCAGTCTAAAATACCTGAGCCTCAGTTCCTTCATCTGTAAGAAGGAACCGCCATGTCTCAGGTCAGGATCTCAGAAGCCCACCCTGAGATGAGGATTGAGTGCAAGTGATTTATTAAGGAAAGGCTCTCAGGAAAAACATGTAAGTTACCAGCGGAAGCCAGACAGGCAAGGAAGCAACTTCAGGCAAAATCTTAGAATGAGCCTGATCATGCAAGAGAGCCTTGGGGTATAAACTACACCTCGGATTTTCTTCCCCTAAGAGGCAATAGGGCTGGGCTTTTATACCGTATAGGGCCGCCCTTGGCAAGGGGTGTCCTGGGAAGGAAGTGAAGGCCCAGGTGGTTCCCTCTGCCTCTCTGTGCCTAGAGGCAGGAGCCCAGGAATTCAGGGGCAGTTTTCCAAAGAGAGTCTCAGGGACTGGCCCTGAGAAGTGAGCAAACTCAGAAGCTGGGGGAAGGATGCCCGGGCAGAGGGGTCCTGGGGATCAAGTGATCCCGAGCGAGTCTGCCACAAGCACCCTGCTCATGGAACTGTTCCAAGGACTGAACGCACTCATGCTTTTCTTCCTTTAGCTTCTAAGGTTCCTAAACTATTTTTCTTTTGAAACAGCATGCAATATCTAGCACCATGTTCTGCACACTGAGTGCTCAGGGATGAAATAATTCTTTCCTGACGCGGGCGTCAAACCCAGAAAGGGTAAAGGAGACAAAGGAGAAATAAAGCAAACATGAAGGAGACCAGAATAGAAAGCAACCAAATTAGACGGAATCTAGCATTTCAAAATGGTCGTCGTTTCAGTCGTATTTTTCATAGAGCTGGAAAATTGAACAACTTGAGACTTGCAAGTATTTCCTTTCATCTCTCAAAAGCTAAGCAAAGTCAACCAACCAACCAACAAATAATATATATTTATTTGAATGATAATAAACCTTACAGGAAATGCTGCCCGCCACACCCCCCCCCATGAAACAATCCAATAAGTCCCCAGAATACATATAATTTTTTTCTTAAAGAAAATATCTCCATCTTCTTTGCTACTCTCTGTTCCTATACTGATAATTAACACCTTTAATTTGGGTAGCACTTTACAGTTTTAAAGCGTATTGACATTTAAGTGCATTTAAAATGCATTCGAATTTTACATTATGCTCTCATGACCTTGTCATATACATTATCACCCCCTTTTCACAGATGAGGGGACAAGTTTTGAGAGGTTAGGTGACTTAGTCAAGGTTGCACAGGTAAAGGCAGGATCCCAACTTCTGACTCCCAGGAGAGTGCTCTCCTCAAGAATCTACATGATCCCCTTACGCCTTGTATCAGTCAAGGTCCAGTCAGGACAGAAATCACACTATAACCGGAACAGGGAAAATTTAGTACAAAGTATTACTAACTAGTAAAGGGGATGGGCTACAAAGAGAGAAGACATCACTAAAGAATACAGGAATAGTGGATTTAGGGAGCAGCCCCTATCTCCAGGGCTTTGGGAGAGAATAACTTAGAAGAACTCCTCCTCCCCAACCTCTGCCCTACAAAGCCTGAGAGACAGACGTCATTGGAGACAATGTGGCTAATGGCCCACTTGATGGCCAAGAAATTCACTGAGGTGTCACAGACTGGGCTGGTGAGGAAGCCACTCCCTGGGATGCCAGCAGGCTCACCGGGAAGCCAACCACTGGGGAACCAGCCAAACTTACTGGAGGTTGTGAAACACTATTTTCTTGCACACTATTGACTAGAAAGCCACCCAATGACCACCACACCCTAGGAGCAAGAAGAAAAGCACGGAAACCAAGGAAAGTCCCTTTATTACGAAGTGTCCCTCCAGCATCTTTTACTGACAAGTCCTGACATCGTGCCAAGTGACAACAAAGAAGCATTGACAGGTTCCAGCTCAAGATCGCAATTCAGGGCAAAGCAGATGAATCAGGAATTGAGAAGCACTAAATCAGGTGGCACGCACCTCAATGACCGTCTTGGGTTCTGGAGGGTAAAAATTTGCTTTTCTGTCCAACTCCTGCTCCATTTGTTCTCTTTTTTCCTAATTACCTCTGCAATAAAATACAGACCCAATCTTTGGGGACACTATGTACTGATTGCTGGCATGACATGGTAAGTACACCGGGGCAGAGACGAACATGGTGACTGAGACCAGGACTGGAGCCAAAACACTTGGGTCTGAAATGTTAGCTTCATCATTGACTAAATTTGCAGCCTTGCAACAGTTAATCTCTGTATGCCTCAGTTTCCTTATCTGTAAAAGGAAATGATAATAGTTCCTACTTTATTAAGATGCCAGGAGAAATAAATTTATATAAAGCCTAGAGAATAACATCTGGCACGCAGTTAGAACCAGACCATCGTTAGTATTACACACATGTTGGTTTGTAATTTGCGTTTGAAAAATACGTATTCAGTCCTCAGTATCAATTTGCACCTAGGACTGGGTCTCATAATGCTAACACCCAGCTTCTCCGGGTGATACTGGGCTCTGCTCCCCAGTCTTGCCCTCTCTGGGCACTGCCTGCAGCTCCCGTGTCAGATCCCAGCACAGCCCCCTGGCTCAATGAAGAATTCTCTTCCGTTGTAGCCAGCTCACTGGGGATCCTTTTTCTCAAGTGAAAAAAGACACATGGTTAAACAAATCATCTTTCTTTCAGCTCTCTTCCAGCTCTGACTAAATTTGATCCCACACTTCCCCAAACAGTGAGTTACACTTGAGAGGGGAAAAAGGAAGGAAATTACCATTTTGACTGCCTACCCGCCTAAGCCAGGCAAGCAAGCACTTTGCTGCATGACCTCATTTCATCCTCATCACAGCCCCACCAGAACGGTACTTTTAACCCTGTTTAACAAATAAGGAAACTGAGGCTTAGAGAGGTCAAGCGATTGACTCAAGACCACACCCTTGGTAGGTGGCAGAGGTTGCATTCAAACCCGGTCTTCTTTTTGTTTGGGTCGACTGCACATTCTGAACTTCACTGGTGGCCTCCCACACTGTCTTCATCTCAGACATCAAGAACCCCGAGTGCTTTTCATGCTTTGCTTTGAGTGGGTGTGCAACTTTTCTTTTTCTTTTTTTTTTTGGTCTTAAACGTATCATTTGAAAGGAAAGCAAATGAAATTCATTTACCAGTTACAGGAGTTTTTAAAAATCACCGCTCACATCTCACCCGACATCAGGGTTTGAGGGAAAGCCAGCAGCCCTCCTGAGTCCCTGTGCCCCTGTCCTCACCTCTCCTCGCGACTGCAAACTCGGTGAAGGGAGAGGCGCCGGCTGCGGGCAGCGAGCTGAGTTCCAGCTCCGGTGCTGCCTCTGTGCTCACCCTCGGAGCCGTCTTTGCCTTCTCTGTCACAGGACCTTGGCCGGCAGGGTCATCCTAAGGCTTCTTCCCAGGTTACAACCCCGAGTCTGCGGGCTTTGCTGGCCGAGGGCGTGCCCCTGCCGTCTCCACCGCAGGTCCCGGGTTAAAGGGTCCTCTGCTCCGAGGGGGCTGCTCCCTGCTGCCCCACCCCGACCCGCAGCCCCTTTCTTTCCGTTTCCCCTCACACGGAAAAGCGAAGCCCCTTGCCCTCGCTCCCCGGCGTCGCCTTTCTCCAGACAGCCCCGCCTGGGGGATGCTGCCGGCTGCCCGCCCCGCGCCGCGCGGTCCCCGGCTCTCCGCAACTTCCCGCTCCTCGGAGGGGCGTTCTGCAAACTCGGCGTCGGGTCCGTCCACACGGGGAGGCAGAGCCTGTCGCAGTTGGGAACTCCTGCGCCCAGGCCCGCCCCGCAGTCCCGCGCCCGCCGCCAGCTCGGCCCCTGCATCCCGCAGGACCCCGCAGGAGGACCTCGCAGGAGGACCCCCGGACCGACAGCCGCAGCGCTGGCCCCGGCGCCCCTCGTCCAGGCCACGACGCGTCGCCGCAGCCCGGGCCGCACCGGGGGAGGCGGGCGTCCTGGGCGCGCAGCCCCGCCGCCCTCCCTGCGGCCTCCCCGCGCGGGCCTCGGGGCCCTCCTCTCCGCTCCCGCCTCCTCGCGGAGGCCGCCAGGCGGACCCAGCCTGCCTCTCTCCCCGCCTTCACTACCGGGTCAAGCTGCGGAGGGAGGGAGGGAGCGAGCCAGCGAGAGAGACGGCGGCGGAGCGGCTCCCCACCCGGCGCGCGCGCGCGCCCCTGCTCCCCCTCCAGCCTGCTCCCGCCCCCCTGCCCCCTCCCCTCCTGCCAGTCCAGTACAACTAGTGCACACACTCACACACTCACACACACGGCCCCTGCCACTGCCACTGCAGCTGCCATGGATATCAGCTAACAACACACACCCAGGGCGCGCGCGCTTCCACTCGCCGCGCGCAGGAGTGGCCCCCGGCATCCCTACCCTCCTTCCCCACCCCCACCCGGCCGCTCACCAGCTCGGCTCCGGCTGCCGCCGCCGCCGCCACAGCTCTCCTCCGCCGCGGGGCCACAGCCCTGAGTGTCATTCCGGGGCCGGCACCACCTCCCCGAGCTCCCTTACCTCTGCCCAGCCGCCCCTCGCATCCTCCCCCTTCCTCGTCCACACTCCATCCAAAGAAGAGGCAAAGCACCGAGCAGAGAGGGAGGGAGCAAAGTCTGCTCCTGTCACCTCTGGCCCCCCTCGCTCCTCCATCCTCATTCTCTCACACCAACCCCTCCAGCCCAAAGGAACCCCTCAGGAGCTGAGGCGACTCACCCCACTGCCATGTCCAAAAGCTTGAAAAAGAAAAGCCACTGGACTAGCAAAGTCCACGAGAGTGTCATTGGCAGGAACCCAGAGGGCCAGCTGGGCTTCGAACTGAAGGGGGGCGCGGAGAACGGACAGTTCCCCTACCTGGGGGAGGTGAAGCCGGGCAAGGTGGCCTATGAGAGCGGCAGCAAGTTGGTGTCGGAGGAGCTGCTGCTGGAAGTGAACGAGACCCCCGTGGCGGGGCTCACCATCAGGGACGTGCTGGCCGTCATCAAACACTGCAAGGACCCCCTCCGGCTCAAGTGTGTCAAGCAAGGTGAGCGCAGCGGCGGGCTCGGGGCTGTGCCGGGCGCCCGGACCGCTCGGCGCGCGGGGCGGCGGGAGGGTGGGCTCGCGCGAGGAAGGGGGTGTGTTGCGCGATGGCGGGGCGAGGTCGAGAGAACGCCGGCGGAGCGAGCGAGCTCTGCAGGGGAGGCGAACGGGGGGCTGCCTGGCAGGGAGGGGCAGGTGGCGGTGTGGCGTGCAACTTTGTTTGCGCAGTTCCATCCTGCCCTTTGGAAGAGGTTCGGCCTGGTCTGACCTCCGAGGTGCAGGCGAGCTCCCGGGGCAAATTGAATGTGCGTCAGTGGCATCGCCCGCAGTGGGTGATGCGCTTTTGGGGGAAGGAAGGAGGGAAGGATGGGGGAAAGGGAGGAAGAGGAGGAAGGAGCAACTGGAGGTTGCAGCGGCAACACCAGCAGGGCCGGGGACGAGAGGGGGGCGGCAGGGCGAGCGGGGAACTACGCCCCCCCTTTCGGGAGCTGCGCTGGGGAGCGCGTAGATCCGCAGCCCTCTCCTAAGGATGCCGGAGCCGCTAGCGGACGGAGACGGCAAGGGACGGATTGCTTTGGGCGCTCTGACGGGTCTTCCTGAACTTTTCCCCTGCTGCACTCCTCGGTCCCCTCCCCCGCCCCGGGCCGAGTCATGTGGCCCCGCGAGTCACGTGCGCGCTGACAAACCCGGGCGCTCGCCCCTGGCCGGCCCGCGGGAGGCGGCGCGCGGAGCGGGTCCCAGCGTCCGGGGGTCGGGAGGGGAGACGTGGTCCCCCGAGTGTGCTTTCCTCAGGGGTCGCCTTCGTTGACTGCAAGTTCAGTGTGGTTGTACTGTCCCCTGGCCTCGGATTTGCAGGAGGTGTTTGTGAGCAGGAGCTGGGCAAACAGCTGGTTACACTTCAGGCTGCCTCAGCTCCCACCTGGCTTGGATGAGCCTCAGCTGAAGGCTGTAATGAGGATTTAGGGAGACTGAGATCTCGCAGACCTCAATGACTGTCTTTGCTTCAGAGAGGAAAGAGTGAGAGAAAAGTTTCTTGCAAAGAGGACCACTTTAACTGGAATAGAATAGTTTATCTTCGTTTTCCACACTCACAGGCACATTGCATGTGTGGTGTGTATGTCTGTGTGTATATTCATCTCAATGTGAAAGTTTGTTGGTAATCTTACGGTTGCCCTGCCTCAGAGATGGAATGGAGCGCGTCACTGCCTGCGTTTGAGCAATCACTTAGTCTTACTGCATGATCAGCTGTCCAGAAACACTCATAGGGAGATGCTCTTCTCTATGAAACCAATTTTAAAAGTAAACAAGTGAAAAATAAGTCTCAGGCGAAATTTCTTGAATGTAAATTGGCATACAAGAAAACGTTTCCATTGGGAGTTCTTGAGTATTAACAGCTGATGACTTGAGCTGGGCTAATGTAAAGGTTGTCTTGTAGGTCGCTGACGCTCAATAGCCTATGAAAATGAAGAACAGGAATTAGGGAGGAAACAGAGTATCTTGGTATTTCTCAAGGTGATGTAGCAGAGGCTCAAATATAGGGGTTCGTGTTAACATATTTGATGCTATAATACTATCTTATAGCTGTACATATCAAGTTCTGGTTTTGAGTTCAAGAGATCCATTGCGCAGTTAATGACCATGGTTTTGTTGGCCACAAGCTTGGTTTTTGTGGTGGAAAGTGGCTGCCAGAGTTAATGCGCTGTTAAATTGGACAAATGGCACCATCTTAGGAGGTGATGGTCCTGTTATGGTTGGCAGTGATGATCCCATTTTAATGTTGTATTCATTCTGAGCACTACATTTTGGGATGCACCCTGGCAGAATATAATTCTAACAGCAAGAATGTATCTAGAAAAGAAAGGAAGGGAGATGCTTGGGTATTGTAGATATATTCTATCAAATCCAGCAGAAAGACTTAACTTGGAAAAGTGAGGGCATGAAAGCTATCATTAAATATTGAAAAGCTATCAAGTAAGAAAAGGAGTTCTGACTATCCTGTAATACTCCACTGCACAAAACTAAGATGAATCTATGGAAATTTTTGAAGGATGAGGCATCTTTATCTTGATTAAGATCAGCTTTCTAACAGAGCTTTCTGAAAATCTGTGGGCTATATTGTGAATTCATGAGGCCCCCATCATGGGTGTTTCTGAAGAGGCCAAAATGACCACACGCCATGGATTTCTTTGTAAGATGGCAACCTAGACTCCATGTCAGTTAAATCCTGCCATAATTGATCCAAAGTAGTCTCTGATCACTCAATTTCTGTATTATATTTTGTTTGGAAGCTTATTGCTTTTGGAACTCCTGAAATACGTGCAGATAAAGTGATATATTTAAGGAAAAATCTCTTTTCATTCCGTATTAATCCTCAGTTCTGGGCTTCGCTGGGTCGTTGATGATTGATGTTGCGAATGATGTTCCCAGAGCGCACGGGAACGTGATTTCACCTTCTGAATCTCCGTTGACCAAAAAAGAAAATCAATTGCTTCTTTTAGCTTTTGTGGGAAATATAATCCTCTTGTGTATTCTTCTAGATATGGTGGTGTGTCTGTAGCGTTCCCTTGGTGAAATCATTCTTTCCCTTACCAAAATATAGATAGGTTTATTTTATTTATCATTGTAAGCAAAGTGAAATTTTCAGAACCTGACATAGAGATAGTGCCTATATGTCTTGGGTTTTACAACAGATTTCACTTGCTGAGAAAATATTTAGAAACTCTTGACTCAGTAGTTTTATTTCTAGAGAGCCAATAAGCTAGCGTAGCTGAAAAACTTCAATGTGGCTTGTTGAGCAGGTATATTTTTAAAATGTTAATGAGATGATTGATTTTTGAATATTCATTCAGATATTGGATATTATACAGAAACTGCATAACGTAATCAGGTAAACTAAGGCAGATTTTTGCAAAGAAAAGGAGTCATTTGAGTAACAAAAATATTGTTAAAAAGTGCATCAGATAGAATTGCATTGTTTACTAGATTGTTATTTTTGTTTGGCTAATTTTACATTACAGTTGTCATAATTTTAAATCATAATTTTAAAAGAAGGTCAACTACTAGGATTTTAAGACATGCTAGACAAAATAGGTGTATCATAGTTTTTCTGCATTATTTAAATGGTTTTAAAACCATTTTTTAAAGCCATTTAATTCAAGGGATTCCTTTTTTAATTTAAGCTGCTTTTAATCCACACAGTGTTGAGTCATGTCTGAAAAATGCCATTTATTGTCCCATCCAATTATTTCTTATAAACTGTGGCTTTCTAGCTTATAATAATAAACGTTCCTCACCGAAGTATTTAATTCCAAATTAGCAGCTGTGTTCTATTCTCTTGTTAATGCAGCAGACCCAGCTGAAAGAAGTTTGCTGACTGATTTTGAGACCTCTGCTGAAGGTTTTTCTTTCTTTTTTAAAGTTTGCCGCTGAAGTTCACAGCATCCACTTACACAGACCATTGTGTCCTACATTCCTCGAGCTATGGCTTCTCCTGCATCTGATACCTCATGGGGAACTACATAGCCTGGGCTGACTTTCCCATTTAGGATCTCACAATGGAAAACGAAGGCAAAAAGTTGTCTAGTTCTTCCTGTGAGGACCAAGGACCAAATCAGGCCTTTGAAATTCGGTTCTAGAGAAGTACTGCTCTCCCTCCTATTGCTCCTTTCAAAGGCGTCTTCAAGGGAAAGTAGGTCCACATTTATTAAGAGTCATGCTTTTTTTTGGCTGACTTCAGGCTAATATAGAGTTAAGCTTGTATGCTTCTTTTTATTTAGAAAGTCAAAATTTAAGGTATGTGAATCTTGTTGACCAATAAACGATAAAGTTGTTTAACCAATTTGATCAGTTAATTATTTTAGAAGAAAGCAGCTTTAATGTTTTGGAATAAGGTTAGTGAGACAATTGTCTTTGGGCATAATTTATGGGAGATGCTACTGTGGTTTTCCGGTTGATGTACATAATTTAAATGGTATGACCTTGAATGTTGAATATGACCGTTTGCTTTCCCTGTGTTTGTTTTGGATGAGAGCAATCTCAGGGTGACATCACAGCTCAAGGATTTAAGTGCCACTCTCTTCTCTTAGCATTTATACCGTGCAATCTTTTGGCATATTTATTATGCTCACTTTCCATTTCTGTTGCTTGAAACTCACACATTCACTTTCATAATGAGCAAAAGTTTTCACATTTGACAACACTCACTGCTTATAGTTTGCACAGTGGCTTTCAAATGTGTAACAGACTCTGGCTGAATCACTTCCCTTAAGAGTTGGGATGGAATAGTGGTTGAACGTATAGGCTCCCAACTAGACAGCCTGGCTTGGAATTCAGAGTGTGTCACTTAGTATTGGCTATATAAGCAAGTTATCTAGCCTGGGGTGGTAATAGTACCTTGAGAATATTAAGTAAGTTGTGTATTTAAATGATGTAGAGTCTGGTGGATAATATGCGTTATGTAAATGTTATTCCAAACATACTGGTCGTTTTGAGCTAGTGACATTATGAAATGTTTTTAACTTTCAAGATATTTTACTCTTAATTGAAGACCAACTGAAAAATATGCAGTAATTGACTAATTAATAGTATGAGTAATTTGCAAGTAGTATTCTTGAGGTTTTTCTGTAGAGTAAAATAAATCCTTTTCTTTGGAAAGCATTAATGTGAAGAGTACTGCTGTTAAGTGGATTGGAACTTATTTTCACCTTTCAAAAATAACTCCCGCTGATGCTGCCTTTATGAGTAAAGATCTGCTGTTTTATATTTATTTTATACTTTAGCCATAGTTTATTTTCACCCAGTAATTATTCCCTTTGAACCCATATCTTTTCTCCTAAACAGTTGGTGAATATATTGAATCATTTACTCTAGGCTTGATAAGCATAGAAATTCTATTAGAATTCACTAATTTAAGTTTCGGAATTTATTTATACTTCTTACATGTGACTATAGCTAGATACAAGTATTATGTTTTAAGGCGGAGCTTTACTTCTCAGCTAGAAATCAAGCACCTCATAAAGAAGAGCAATAACAAAACAGAATTAATTCGTAAGTGTTCACAGTCAACCATACGTGATAAAGGAAAATACATCAGAATTCAGCAAGAAGTTACTTTGCATTGGTGAGGAGGTCAGTAGCTCAGTGCAAATAATTCTCCATATTGACACTTTCAAACGAAGCAGCCAACAATGTATCTACTACCAGTGCCCCCAGGAATTTTAGCATTTCGGTTGAATTGATCCCATCTTAGAATTCTATAGAAACCAGCTCGGTGTCCAATATTAATTTTCAAAAGTTTTTCTTAGCTACAATCTGGCTATTTATTGTGATAAGAAGCGTGGAATAGGGTCTTACAACTTTCTTAGGATTGTCAACTTTTAAAATTAGTTATTCCATTCCCTTCCCAGATCCCTCTCTTCTGTCTCCAGTAAGGACTGATGTGATAAATTATAATTAATGTTATATAGATAATTTAGTTATAGGTTCATAATTACTGAATTTGCATAGTTAATCAAAGACTCGCGTAGGGATATGCATCTGCTAAAAACTCTTACAAAATGCTCTTATCATCATAGAGAATTAATAATTGCTTCCATTATTGCATTTCATTGACATGCTATCAGCTCTTAAAAAAGACTTCATTTGGGGATTACTTTTTTAAAAACCTTAAGAATTTATTTTCAGTTTAATATATAGAGTTGACTGCTTTGGATAGTCTGGAAGAAAGAGAAAAAGGTTTTTCTTAGTTGTTTGAATATTAACTCAAATGCATCTAGTGTATCTATTTTCAAAGATCTAGTTGGCTCATGAGTGGATATTTTAGATGAATGATTAAATTTGTTTCAATATTTGAAATGATTCTATGACTTTCTCTACCTTGGAAAACATTTCTTGTAATTGTTACATGACTGCATGCCAGGCTTTGTGTCATTTTCAGTTAAACATTTAAAAAAAAATCACTGTCAAAACCATGGCTGTCGTCATATAAACAATAATAGACAAAATCAAATATGTGACAGAAAAAATAAACCTTTATAGTGTGAAGTAAAATATTTGAAGATGTTGATTTTTCTGATGATAAAATTGATGGAAGAACTTTTTGAACCTCTTAACTGCTGTTGGTGAAACTCCTGCATCTGAAACCGTGCATCTGAGATTTTTCCATGAATAACCATGGACTTTATTAAGTGACTGTGTGAAATGACTTAGGAAGAGGCAAACTTGCTTAATTAAAAAAATGTATATTTTTTAATCTATTTTTCACATTATATGATGTTTGAAGAAGTTTCTTAGAACATGAGTTTCCCCAACATTACACTGAATTATTTATATTGCTGTGGATTACAGATGGCATAAAAGCTCTTTGCACTTTACATTATCACTTAATAGATCATAGAGAATGTCTGAGTAATAATGTTGAGTGCAAAAAACAGTTATATCTATTTTTCATTTTACAGGTGAGCAGTGTTGCTTGTCCCAGTATTTTGTATTGGTGTGTGCAGGAAGGGATATATATGAATACAAGGATAATGAATGCTGTAGAAACCCACAGGTTGATTTAGCAACATTTCCTAAACTTGTGGAAATTTGACTAGCTGGATTGCAAGCATGCAAGTTTCAGGGATATGAAACCTCCAGCGTTGCATCTCTGAAGCAATCTCATCAGTCCACAGTTGACCCCAGGTTGCCTTTCTTTGCAGTCTGTGGTGTCAGGATGTTAAAGCAACTCTTTAGTAGGCAGTTTCTTCAAAAAAATAGGAAGCATTTAGGCTTAAAGGGTCACTAAAATCGCCCAAAAGTTTTGACATATTTCCAAATCACCCTGAGCGTGAACAACTGTAATCTTGCCTTTCCAGCAAGTCAGATACTTAGGGAATGTCCATTTTTTTGCTGTTAGGACCAGAGTCTAAATAGACAGAAGGAAGTTGATCACCCTCTGGAAGACAAGAATGCTATCAAGATGCTCTTACCCGTCTGCAGTTAAAATACTGAAACCTTCTTTCAGTATTTCTTCTGAAACATTATTTATGGCTGGATCTCCTTTTCTGCTTCAGTTGAAGTACCTATGCTTTCTTTTTCTTCAGTTTAGTGTGGGAGAGTCACTCCAGAGAACAACAAGTTTGTTCTTCTTCTTGGTATACATGGAACACACACACACACGTTTCAAAAACTAAGCTTCAATGCCAGTTTTTAAATCAATGGTCCCAGAAAGGCATTTATGCATGTGAGGGTACAGTCTTATTTTAAGGAAAGAGTTACATAAAATTATTCCATGTGTGACAAATCTAGCTGAAAAGCTTGCATAGTCACCCATTAATTTTGAACTGTGAATGATATTTTTAACCCTTATAGCTCTGATAATGGGAGACGATCAAGACATAATGTTATCTAGTACCCAGATGATTTCTATATTTCGTATATATTAGTTGTTAAGAAGTCATAATAGGAAGTCAGGTTTTAGTAGTTTGGATTTTTATTATTTTAATTTGCATCACAAGTGGCTGATGGACTACATAATGCTTAGGATAATGTCTTGTTAATATAGCAAAAGAAGGTGCAAAGACAAGAGGCGTGCTTATTCATGAGCTTGGTAACACATTTGCAGAGTAATTTAAATTTTCATTGGTTTAGATGTCCCAGAGTAAAATGAGAGGACTGGATCCAACACGCTGTGCGTATATGGTAAATCACAATTCTCAAGAAGTAATCACTTAAAAATAAGTTAAATGATGCCTAACTTCTAAGTGTTCCACTAAAATACAGGTGTTGGTGTTGCCTTACTGTGAAAATAAAGATGCCAAGAAAAACTAAGTTTAATTAGCATGGATCCTAAGAGGTTTTGTTATGAAATGGAGAATATAATATTTTTAATTATGTTAATGTTTTAAATTTAAAGCCATTTTCTTTATGTCAAATTAATTCACTATGGAATGATACTGTATATGAGTTTATAAAGTGCATATATACCATAAAAATCTAAAAAAACCTGTGTAAAATTAATATCTTTTATAGCCCAAACAATATGCTAACCTACTCCCATGAGTCAAAAAAATGCCCTTTTACATTCTCATCCCAAGTCTCCCTTTTAAAATTAATTGGAAAATCTTCACTGTCTAGTGTGGAGAGCATCCTGATGCCCTTTGTCCTTGGGGAAGTTGACTCTTGTAACATTGACTGGGGAGATGCTTTGCTTCTGTTGAATATGCCTTCAGACAGACTTTAGAAAGCCACAGAGTTCTTAGAGGTATTGTTGGTTTTCTACCTGGAATGCGTTTCTTCTCCTCCTGCTCCCCTCCTTCCTTCCTAACAGAATGCCAGTTTTGTTCAAGCATCCACATGCTGATGGGCTGCTGTGCCATGTGTTTCGTATTAGGCTGGCCTCATCCCAAAGGGATGAACTTAGACTAGTCCAAGCCAAGCATGGTAATTCCATCTCTTTGCCAGTGATTGTTTTAGGAAATGGCTTATAACCCAGTTCTAAGTAATGAAAAGTAAGGTGAAGTCCCTTGGGGACTTTCTGAGAAATTTTTTAGTTCTTGAAATAAGATCCAAGACAGATTTATTCACTTTTCTGTCTGTGAAAGTTGCTGCACATGGAGGTGATGCCTGGACCAGCTGTAGCCATCTTGGGGTCACGAGGAGAGCTAGCCTAAAGGTACAGAGTGGCAGAACAGAGTGATAGAAAGCTACTGGCGCCTTGATGAACTGCTGAAATAATGAACCAGAACCAGCCCTGTCTCAGGACTACTTAGTATTGAGGTAACACTACACAAGATATTTCAAGCCATTTAGATTGGGTTTTCTGTTATTTTGCAGCCAAAATCTTCTGATTGATATAACTGTAAAATGGTATAAAAATAGGCATTTTATTCCTATTTTATTGTTTTGGGGAGCATTGGTGAAGATCTTTCAAAAAGAGAAATCTATTTGGAGAATAAATGAAGATGTATTTTTCTGTTACATAAGCTTGGTGAAATTCTAGGTATGTCTCCATTACCTCATTCAGTTTTGCTCTGGTTGGACTTCTGTTTTAAATTCCAGAAAGTTTTAACCATTCTGAAGTAAAATATGTAGGAACACAAATTCATTTTAACATTATCCAAAATAGAACATAATCAAGAAAGCAAATCAGCTACAAAAATATGCCCACAACTCATGCCAAAACCAACGTGAATACTTTTTGAATTATATAGTGTTTACAAATGTCTGTACCATTGATCCAGGAGTGTTATATAATTATAAACTGACTCATCAAAAATGTTCCAACTTCATTTTCCCGGGGCTAGAATTCATTTGCTTATCATTCGCCAAACATTTGTTGGTAACCTGTTCTCTAGCAGGCACTGAACTAGAGATTGGTGATAAGAAGATGAGTAAGACTTCATTGAGACATGGTCTACACCCTCAAGTCGTCTGTGCTGTGGTATGTCTGTGTGACCTGAGTTAAAAACCATTAAGGAGAATGTTCTTTCATCTTTTAAAGATAGCTTTCAGGATGTGATCAGAATAAGAGGCAGGAAGACGAAACATTTTGGAGGAGAAATATGGATATTCTACATCATAGATTACAGTTCAAGTAATTACGTAAACTCTGTATGTATTTATTTTTAATGTCGTGCTTAACGTGGCAGGCGCTGTGCTCTAGAGTGACCATAGAAAGTTGTGTAGATCTTGATCCCACCCCAGAAATTCCACAGTGCTGTGCAGTAATTAAGATCACCAGATGTGAGTTGAACAAATTATTTCACATCTCTGCATGTCAGTTCCATCCTTTGTAAAACAGGTATCATTAAAGAACCTGCTTCACAAGGATATTATGAGGAATGAATGTTATATGCATATGGCATGCTTAGCCCAATGCCTGGAGTATAGGAGAGGCTCAATTATATATATATGTGTAACATATACAAAATATGTGTATATAATATTTGAAATTATTATAATTATCATATGTACTATATATTCATATTCTATTTGGTTTAGTAATTACTATAAACAAAAATTTTCAATGCAATAAATGTTTTGAAAGACCTGTACTTAGCAGAAGGGCACCTGGTCTCTTCTGAGGTTTCAAGCAACTTTTCATGGAGGAGACAATCCTTGAGTAGAAGACCAGGCAAAGAAGGGAGGAGAAGTCTAGAGAAAAAGCAAGGAGGCGCTGATATTGAGGGTTTTGAAGAATGTGATAAAGAGTTTCCAAGTGCTGAGATCTGGAATTTAATATAGACAGTAGTAATAAATGAGCTTGGGGTATTAGAGGTGGGTCAACCTATTATATAGAACTGAATGGTGAGTCACTGAGTATTATTAATAGCAAACATTTGTGCAGTGCCTATATGTCATTTTTCTAAACATTAAGATAAATGTTAATTAATTTAATCCTCATATCATTCTAAGGCAGGTGCTATCATTAGTCCCACATTTCACATAAGAAAACTGGAGCCCAGAGAGATTAAGAAATTTAGACAAAGCCACCTAATAATTCGCACAGCCAGGATTCAGATCCAGGCAGTGCTCCTAACCACTATACTGCCTTGCCTCTCTGTGTTTGAAAGGTTTTAAGAACAGAATTGACAAGGGTCATATTGTCCATTGTGTTTCCAGTGCCGGAAAATGTAGGCAACATTTTGTGGAACATATGTGGGCAATGAAGAGACCTAACTGAAGGATGCTGAAGACACAAGCAGGAGCCCGTTTAAGAGGCTACAGAGTGATCCAGAGGAGAGGTTTTGAGGTCTTGAACTATTACAGTGAGGATAGGGATGGGAATGAGGGGAAGGAGTTGAGAAATATGGAGGTGGTAAAATTGTCAGTACATGGTGATTGGGATAGGGACAAAGAGAAAGGAGTCTTGCTTGACTTTCTGGTTTCTGTTCGGTAGTATCAAGCCTTATAGAGACTAGAGGCGTGGAGTAGATCTGGGTAGACAGTAATTTCGCTTGGGATATATTTAATGTGACGTGCCTGGACGGAATTCAAGTGGGAGGAGTCTGAATGTTCCAGTCTTAAATTCAGAAGCGCAGTTGGGGCTGAAGGTATAGATTAGGGGATATGAAATTATTCTCTGAGATAAGGTAAAGGCAAACAGAACAAAGAAATCCTGTGGCACCTAGGTTCGAGAAGTCAAGGATCCCAGGAAGGGACCTAAGACTGTTACCAGAGTGGTCTTCACCCTGAGTGAGTGGTGAGCGCTGCCAGCACAGCAGAGATGGTTACAAAGATGGTGGCTGGAACGCTTCCATTGCATTTGGCAAAAATGGAGGTCACCTTTGTTTGCTGCCATTTCAGTGGAGTGGATGGTGCAGAATAACCAGATGTCAGAGCGTAGAAGAGGGAACAGGACGTGAGAAATTGGGAAAAGCAGGTGCATCCTACTCTTTCAAGAAGCTTGCTTAGTAGGAAAGGGTAACAGACAATTGCTCTCATGGGGATGGATGGTTAAGAGGGAAAGAGGAGAGGGTGGAAGAGACACTTGAGCTTAGATTTCTGCATTTGTCACATAAATATATTTTATCCCATCCATATAAAAATATTCTAGCAAATTAAGATCCTTTGACTGATTAGTTGAATAAATCATTATTCATTCTATTTTTGTTTTGTGTCATGCTAAAGCTAGGTCCTGGCATTGAAAGAATAAGGATCGGACCCCTACCCTCCAAGAATACGGAGGAGTGGGTACAAAGCTAACCTTAAAACACTGAGTTTTAGTGGAATGGCACAGAAATAAACATCCTGCTTTTAGAGCGTATTAGAGAGAAAGGAAGAAACAGAGGAGTATAGTGTAAAATAGAATGTGGATCCTGGAGTAAGAGCACTTTGCTGGGTTCCAGTCCCAGGTTCCTCGCTATCCTTCCTTGTGGAGGGACTAACTTTCTCTGAGTCTCAGTCTCCTCCCGTGTTACAGAACGGTGGTTAGAATCAGAGAAGATGACGCGTGTGGAAATGTTCTGTAAAACTTTTAGCCCCGTTCAGTTGGAAATGTTGTTACTTAGAGATGGAAGCTCGCTGGGGGAGGGGGTGCTTCACTGCATAGGGTATTTCTGAGACTGACTCTAAAGTGTGAACCGTGGTTCAGGAGGGGAGGGGTGGAGAGCAGAGACAAGAGCACGACCAACGATGAGAGAGGGCGAAATGACCCTCCTGAGCAGAGAACTGAATGCAGATCAATGAGGCCAGAGAAAGGGGACCTGAGTACTCCTAGGGGCAACTGAAGAATTTTCTGGGAAGGAAACTTGAAATCCTATTAGGGAAGGGCCTGAAATGTAAACCTAAGGAGTGTGGACATTGTTCTCTAGTTGAGTAAACCCGCTGAAGGTGTTTGAACAAGGGAGCAGCCTAATCAAAGTGGTTGGGTGTTTTTATTTTGTTTTTTGGGGGGAGGTCAGTGAGGAAATTTGGTTTGAGGGATGTATAGAGTGGAGAAGAAACTGAGAGCAAGGCCTAAGTTCTGGTATCAGCCGTGGGTGTGGAGGAACGTGAATTTGAGAGAGATTTTAGAAGCAGGATGGCTAGAATTTCTATCCAGTTGAATGGGAGGTAGTGGTGAAGGGGAGACGGGAATGAGAGAGAAGTCTGAGATTTCTGACGCGGGTGGGTGTGTGGAGTAGATGCAGGTGCCATTAACTACAGAGATTAAAATTTAATCTACAGGGGAAATGGCCTTAGGCTGTTCCGGAAATCGAAGATGGCTGTGTTTGACAACTGCGGGAGAAAAAGCACGCTACTTTTAGGATATTTTGGCTCTTAGTGATAAGTACTATAATTATATTCGTGAGCTATTTATCCCTGATTTTTCACTTAAAACAATTTAGACTAGGCATCGAAGTTAGAGTGAATTAACAGAATTAAGTTATAAAACGGCCTATTTTTTATTTTTAGCCGATTTCCTTATTTCGTTTTGCTCCTATTGATATTACCTAAAGAGAAGAGTGAGCAGAGAAAAATGAGGCCCTGGGAGCCAGTGTTTGAGGCGCCTGCCAGATGGCTTGTTTCTGATGTTCAAAGGAGGTTGGTCACATCCGTCTAGAGCTCACAGAACTGTTGGAGCTGCAGGTTGGAGAGCTGAGTGATCTTGTCGGTCATAGCTGTAGCCCTCCGAGGAGCTGTGGTCCCCTCAGAAGAGCCCTGAGGATGAGAAGAGGCCAAGAATGGGGATTTGAGAAATGTCTGTATTTAACAGGCCTGCGTGTATATTTCCTTACTTAGTACTTCTAACCTAGCAGGGGGTAGCGTAAATCTTTAATAATGTACAAACCTATCTTCTTAAATTGGGTCCTTCATAATTTGTATCGCAGAGGGTGTATTTATTATAGATGGATGTTTCATGTTAATGTATCTCTGTTAAGCACTGAAGAGAAAGTTTCGGTTTTACCAGCAAGTTACATACAGACAGCAGTAGTGAGACCTCAGTCTTCAACCGTGCTGCCTTTATCTGCTGTGTTTTTTTAGTCTCAATTCAAAGGTTCCAGGAGCTAAACAATGCCTCATGTTTTGATTCTGTGAGGTGCTATTTTGAGACCAAGCTCCTTGACCGTGGGTGCGATATTCTATGCAGTATTTGCAGGAAACCCTGACAATGCAAACTCTTCTCTAAGTTGTGCTGGCATTTCTTTGTTGAAAGGATGTTTGTAATGAGTTACCTTCCTCTCACATGCAGAATTATTCAAATGTTTCCATATGGCGATGGTTGGAATACGCATCTTTTTGAGCACTCCAAATTGTATCTTCTTTCTTGTAAGAAGTTTCTCTAGTTCAAGGTCGTTGAAATGACGTGTGAAGTATTTGGAACTGTATGTGTTATAGAATTTTGTTAAAAATGAAAAGATTGGCAAATACATCCCAATATTGCAAAGTTCATTTGTTTGATCCAGAATCGACGTGTGAGATTTAGATCCAGGTTCGTAGTATCACGACAAAATATTTACTCATTTTCATTGGCTGTAGAACTATGGTTTGCCAGTAAAGCTGTCGAATATGTCACTTGCCCTAGACCTGGAATTCGTCGAGGGGTAGAGCCACATCTAATTTGTATCTGTTTCCCTAGTACCTGGAAGGATGCCTGAAAATATGTAGAATGTTTAGAAAACATTTGTGGAGTGAATGAATAATAAAGGTCTTCTTTCCCTGTAGTACTTGATTTATTTGAAATGCATTGTACTAGCCAGGGTTCTCCAGAGAAACCAAACCAATAGAAGACGTATACATATATGTATATTATATATACACAATAAAATGAATGCATAAACACCAATAGGATAAAATATATATATGTATAGATAGATAGATAGATAGAGAGATTTTATTGTAAAAAATTGGCTCACATGATTATGGAGGCTGACAGGTCCCAAGAGATGCACAGGAAGTCAGAAACTGGAGACCCAAGAGAGCTGATAGTGTAGTTCCAATTTGAAGGCCAGCAGGCCAGAGACCCAAGAAGAGTTGATGTTTCAGTTCAAATCCAAAGGCAGGAAGAAACTGATGTCTCATTTCAAAGGCAGTCAGGCAGGAGAAATTCTCCGTTACTTGGGGGAGGGTCAGCCTTTTTGTTCTAGTCAGACCTTCAACTGATTGGTTGAGGCCCACCCACATTGGCAGGGCAATTATGCTTTACTCAGTCTACTGATTACAATGCTAATTCGTCCAAAAATACCCTCACAGACACAGATAGAATAATGTTTGACCAAATATCTGGGCCCCTGTGGCCCAGTAAGCTGACGCATAAAATTAACCATCACACACATTAAGAACTTCTGTTCATAATTAATAGCCATTTTTGCCTACAGCTATATCCTTGAAAAATATTTTAAAACATATTATGAAATACATTTTTTTGAATATCCTTACAGCTCTCTATATTATGCTGTGGTAGTTTTTTTGGCAGTGTGGTCACTACCTACCTCATCCATGATGAAACTCATTTCACTTAAAGTGTTGCTTTTTCCCCAAAATATGCCCTATTTTGTTCTAAAATGCGTTTCTTGCTCATGATTAATCTACATGACAAAAATTCCTTGGTTTATTGAGCATCATTTTCATCCTTACACTGAAACTGTTATGAAAGGAATCTGTTTCTGTTTAACTTGAAAGTTGTATGTTAAATAGTTTCAAAAAATGAAAATGCAAATAAAATAGTTTAGCAGTGTGTAACCTGTGCTTACTTGGTCCAGAAGAGCGTGAGCCCTGTGAAAAGCCAGGTTGCTGAGTCGATTGCTCATCCACACGAGAGAGTGGAGCTGCTCATGGCTGAGAAGGAATGACATTGCCAGAGACCTCCTGTATCAGAGGCAGCTTGGAAGTTTAGTTAGATTAAGAGATTTTCTTTATTGGGAGAATAAAATTGCCTCTTTTGCTCCAGAACGGTGGTTTTCATCTAGGATGAGAATTGTTCCAGGCTGTTTTAGAAGAGAAAATGGCTCTATTTGAGAACTAAGGAGAATGGAGAGGTGGTAGATTAAGCAGTTCGTGGTAAATTAGCAATAAAATGGTGTTCGTTTGTTGTCCCTTTAAAAACATCTTTAAATTGTCTGAGTAATCAGAAATAAGAGCTCCTTCAGTGAAGGAAAAGCATAGTACGCATTTTCACCCTAAGAATATTTACTGTTTTCTTCTCTTTGTTCCACTGACCTTTGGATGTATTTGGTTGGTAGGTAAATCAACTAAATTTCTTATTTTTTTAAATTTAAATATTTGTGTGGCGTTTTATGAAGTTATGAATGTTGAACTTGGAAGTTCATATCTAAATTAGCCCTCCGATTTCAGAATTGCTGAATTTACTGAGGGGAGATTAATAAAAACGATTTATTTATTTTTTTCACCATTAGTAATAATGGTGGTACCAGCTAAGTAGTATGTTCCACTTAGTATGTTCCAATCACGTGTGCTCTCTCATGTGGCCGGTTTATTAAACAGGTGGGGCTCAAAAGGGACACACAAGAAACAATAATTTTTCTCTGCCTTACCACGGACCTCACTGCCCTGCCTTGTACCTGTTTTTTACTTTCATCTATCAGAATAGCCTCCTTTGGGGGTATAAAAACATGTAGTCTGTTTGAAATATAAACTTCAACCTTGCATCTGATTTCAAAGTTCTCCTCGCTTTTGACCTCAATCTCCATCATGAGCTCTGGAAACCAGTAACGAGAGTGTTTGGTTAGCGTGGTCTGTTGCTTCAATTTTTGCTCCACTTCCTCCCTCTGCCCACCTACTTCTGTCTCCTCAGAGGTCCGGGCAAGTGAGGAGGAGGAACAAGAATCCAGGAACAAAGGCTGGTTTCTCCAGGGCTTTTAAATCTGCCCCTATGTGTCCTCGGTTATGTCAGGCTTCCGGATGCTGGCTTTCTGTTACGGAGCACCTTTGTATGTTCTTCAAAGATACATCACCTCCTGCATACCCCTCTGTGTCTTTGCGGCATGTCCTGACAGAGGCGACGGACTCCCAACCTGACCATTGCAATTGTGCGCTCAGCTCCTTCCCACTGCACCACACCCCAGGCTCTTTCTCTTGCTGTCCCCGTGGTCCAGGAGGCAGCCCTCTGGAGCAGGGTCCTCTCCAGAGAGCTTTTGCTCACCTTCTGCTAGTGTCTAATTGGCCGTGGGAGACTGCATGCATCATCTGCCCATCATGTTGCAGAAACGCAGCCACGTCTCTTCTTGCTCAGATATCATGGGCAGCTCCACCCAAGCTGCCACTTTCAGAATTCTCTGGCAAGAAGTAGGCACAAATCCCTGACTTTATGAATATCCCCAGGCTCATGGGAAAATCTTTCAAGATCTTCTTTCAAGAATGAACTCTCACACTTTGCTTGTGGGAAGCAGCATGGGGCAACTATGACTTTCAAGAATTCAACAAGCAACTCCTCTGGGAGGGACCCTAGTGAGCCACCACTCCCTTGTGTGCAGCACGATCTGCGAGGGAAGGAGGAGAGGGCGCTGCATTGATTATTAAGATTCCTTCAAGGAATCTTTTTCGTGGAATCTCTTTTCAGCTATTTGGTCTTCTCATCTAGGCTGTCGGGAACCATGGTGGTCTTTGGACGGTTTTACCATCAATGTGATCAATAACTTGCTTATTTCCCATTGGCCTCAGCTTTGAAGACTGAGCTACAATTCCAGGAAAACATGACAAGTCCCACTTCACATCTAGTTATGTTCATTTAAGGCTCACATTAACTCTGTGAGGAGAGTGATATTTATCTTCCCACTTAAACGTGAGGAAACTGAAGTATAGAGAGTTTTCATTCCTTGCCCAAGGTCACTCAGCTCGTCCAAGGTCACTCAGTACTAAGTGGCTGCCTGATTGAAAAACCTTTACTCTTCACTTTGCTGTATTGCTGAAACAGAATGGGGCAGAGTCTAGAGGATTAATGAACCGATCTCCTAGACAGGTGCCCAAAACTACAAAGCAGACAGTGACAGCACCCAAATGTGTCACTTTTCTAGTTCCATTTCCCTTTCCAAAGCTTCACAATTTTCGGATAGAAATCACATTCATTTCTTTTCCTTCCTCCCATGTTAGAATGATTCAAACACTTCAAAAGTAATTGCTAATTTCCATGCTGAAATCATAAGCATCTTAGAAGTGTTATAATATTTCTTATTCTGCTGTCTCAATATTGCATAGCGTACCCCATTGGCAATCATGAAAATACTACAGTAGGACTAGGTTCAAAGAAAATGAGGAGCAAATTCTACAAATGCAAAGAACTTAAAATTCCCCAACAGTGTTTTTATGCTTTCTGAATTTTTTTAAACAAATATTATTTTGTGAAGTTGAAAGTTTATCGCTTTATCACTTCGTGTGAATATTTTCTTCTCAGAAATCAAACATTTCTTATTTGTCTTCTTTCTCCTCCCAGGAAGTTGTTAGTCTTACTGCTACAGTTGACATAAATCTGCTATTTGTTTACACTCAGTGGCATCCAGATACATGATAAATATTGCATTTCTAAAATGTATCCACTTGTAAAGCGTGAACTTGGAGATTCGGCTCCAAAGAGCTGTCTTATCTCAGGTGTTCTGTTCTAGCGTGCTCATGTGGAGCTTATATTTAGTATTACTTGAGTTGCAGATTTATTTCTTCTTGCCTAGCAGCATCAGCTGTTTCCTTCTTCTGGTTCCAATTATTATGATTATTTCCAGCTTGAGTGAAGTTTGGCAAAAGCAAATATAGAAAGGGAAAGGACAGAATAGGCTATTCCCTCAAACTAACGTTCAAGCTTATCAGCCTTTATTTAACTGCAGAAACCATTGATGTTTGGAGCTGGCAATTTAATATCGATTTTAGTCTTCTTTGGTGTTGCGCACATAACACCAAGTGTGTGCAGGGCACAGTTTAAAACTGTGACAGAGTCTGGAAGACGCCTCCTTGCCTCTACTAGATGAGACCATTGTCCTTTTCTATTAGAGAAGCTAGAAGGGGTTTGGGTTTGTATTTGTTGAATTTTGTGATGTTCCTTGCACGTGTAATATATGAAAAAAAGAGAGGTTATAAGCACATATGTGTTACTACATGCAATATAAACAATATATATGGTTAGGTGCCTGATTGCATACTTGGGCTGATTTGGGTGACTCTTAGGTATTTATAATCCATGCCTGAGGCCCCCAGACAGTTGTGTATGTTGAGGTTGTGGGACAAACAGTTGAGTAAGAGTCAAGAAACTCATTCATATAGGTTGCTTTTTTCCTCTGTGTTTCTTTAGTAACTTTACGGCAAAAACAGTTTTTTCTCTATTCCCAATGACGCAGAGGATTTGATAAGAACCTCTGAGAACTTAACTCATTCTAATAAATTTGCTCTGAAGCTTTTATATGTACTAAGAGGATACAGCGGGAGGGAAGAGTAAGGTCAATAAAGGCATCAAATTAGATGCTGAGTTTGTGAAGATGCCTCTTAGTCATTTGGTTCCATAGAGTCCTAATGCTGAGGCTAACTGAAAATTCCACAAAGTCTTATTTTGGCACTATAAAGTAGAGGAATGACTGAATACAGGAGACTGAATTATTGATGTACATTTTAAAATTTTAAACATAATATTTAAAAAATTGAGCCTAAACTTTCTTATTTAGCAGGTTTCCTTGTCAGCAAATAAGAATTTATGTCAAGGACACATGCATTCTTTGCAATACATATCATGTTTACCTCTGCAGAAAATTATTTTTTTCCATTTTGAATCCATTTAGCTTAAAAAAACAAAACACATTTTTCTAATTTTCTGAGGTGTTCCTTGATGGAAACATTGTCTTATTGGCTAACACCATCTTATTTTAAGCTTTTAAGTGGATAGCGTTTTTATTTTAAGTTATAACCTCTATTTTTTTTTTTTTGAGGAAGATTAGCCCTGAGCTAATTACTGCCAGTCCTCCTCTTTTTGCTGAGGAAGACTGGCCCTGAGCTAACATCCATGCTTATCTTCCTCTACTTTATATGTGGGACACCTACCACAGCATGGCTTGCCAAGTGGTGCCATGTCCCCACCGGGGATCTGAACCGGTGAACCCCAGGCCCCCAGAAGCAGAACATGCACACCGCCGGGCTGGCCCCTATAACCTCTATTTAAAAAAAAAAACAACACATTAACTTGAAAATAACCTTTAAGACCAACTGCTGAATCCTCTTGCTTATTTGGTTAACTTTACTCTGTATTCAATGAGATTATTTAATTTATTACTATTATTAGAGAAAAGTCAGTTCTAGTAGATGTGAAAAATAGAAGATTCTCTGATAAACTATACAAGGAGTTTTTCCACCTTTTATTTTGCCTTTGTTGCTGACTTCCAAAAAAACAACACAAAACTCTATTGAATGTAGGGAGCAGAATTTTTTTTTTAGCAACATTGTAAATTTTGCTAAGACGTACAGAGAAATCAAAACATTGTTTTTTTATTTATTGACTTGTCAATAAGGCTTATGGTATGTTCAGTGTTTATTTTTGAGATTTATTATTTATTGAAACAATTTGATTTAATTCAAACAAAATGAAGAAATAGATGGAAAGCTGTTCTGTTGAATAATGTTATTTTTATGAAAGATGGGGAAACACTTTTGTGAATGAAAAATACATCCTTAATTTATGAAGCATTGCAGATGTGGATTTGATTGTGGGGATATTTACATAGCCATGCAGAGTATGTGGAACTTATAAACAGGTCATTTCTCCTATATAGCTACACATAGGCTATGGTCTACATTTTCTATTGTTTTTATAATTGATAAACAGGGCATATTTATAAAGTCTTTATTTAGACATATCCAAAATGCTATCCAAATATTTAACTTAGAAAATATAGGAAACTGGATATTTTTGTGTTCTTAAAAAGTAAGCTTTCCAAAGGACGTGCCTTGGACAATGAGAGCAATGGCAATTATATGTTTTCAGTGGGGTATTAACTCAGCTGATTTGTCACCCAATATAATCCAATAAAGAGATGCGGTACAGATGTTTTCCAGTTGCAGGCTCGTTTTGCTTAGCACCCAACTTTTGAAGATTTTACTGATTATTCCTGAATCAATAAGAAACATGAAGATGGTGTTGATTATGATAATTTTAAATTTTAAAATTTGACGTTCACTGATAAACCTAGGCATTCTTTTCCTTCGTTGTATATTTATAACCTGCCAAGAATAAAGATAGGCCAGCCTGTTGATAAATAACGCTATTCTAAATCACCTGATCCTACCAAATAAATCAAATAAATAATGATATTCTAAATCCTTTGATCCACTACGCTAGATGTTAATTCTGGGCAGTGGTCGTGGAGAACACAAGCCGTTGTTGTGGGACTGCGATGTGTTTAAGGTGGAATGGCTTCCAGGTACAAGGGTCAATAGAAGTATTATTTTATTTTAATCTCAACTCTTTCTATAGATATCCAAATTATTATATTTTGCTCTGAAGAAGAGACTTCTTTATGAGTTATAAAACCAGACTTTTCTGCCTCGTCTTGTTTAGTGAATTTATACAGATATATGTTCAGACCTGATTTCCAGTCTAACAACTGCCAAATTTTCACGCAGTCCTCTCTGACCGGAACCACTCACATGCCTTCCAATTCCTCTCTGTACATCTCGGCAGTGTGCTCTGCTTCTTGCTTTAAAAACCTGCAAGGCGACTTAGTTTCCATTTTAGTAAGCTGTGCCCCCTGATTTCCCAGCATCTTCTAATGATGCCATTGATCACTAGTTCAGCTGAACTGGAAACTGGGAAATCTGTGCCGTCCCTTCTCTTTTTTCTGATTCCTTAGTTGGTTTAATTGTCACTTAGGTCTCGGTGATATTTCTTGTGCAGGCTCTTTGCTTTCCTTTTCCTGTGTTAACACTCTCTGTGTGCCCCTTCCTTTCCACTCTCTGTACTGACGCCATAGTTTCTAATCTGGTTCCCCCCCTTGCCCAATCCATCCAGCAAGTGACTACCAAATTAATCTGCCTAAAATACCACTCAACATCATACTCCTCTTTCTATGCCTTTCCCCCGTACTGAATAACCTCTAAATGCTTAACCTGACATTCAGAGCTCCCCAAAATAAAGCCTAACAACTTTCTACGTGTATGTGATCCCATTCTGCACGCCATCTCAAGCACGCTGAGCTGGTTCAATATTATCTTCATCCTTTTGGCCTTTCCATAGCCAGGGATATCGTCCTTTCAGTTTTGCCTGCTGAAATTCTGCCTGGCTCTAAGGCCACTTCCTTCTCAAATGATGCCATGATTGCTCTATTTAGAAGTGTTGTCTCCATTCTAAGGTGCCTCAGTCTTAGGGCACTTAGAGAAAACCCATCATTTGTATGCATGCCGTCTTACCTACTGTTCTATAGAATCCTTATCTTTGGGGATTCAAGCTTAAACATCTTCCTAGTCCCTTTCACTACTGCCTTCACAGAGTAGGTACTCAATAAATATTTATTGAATGAATAAGTTATCCCTTCGAAGACATGAGTGAATTTTTGTGTCCTCAACCTGCCAATAATAGATTCTAGACTGTGTGCAGTGCATTTATATCAGATGCCAAAGCATAGCAATATTTTATTTTTAAATGTTTCTATAGTAAAGCCTTGCAATGAGAAGATAGTGACGTTTGGTGGAATTAAATAATTCTTTTTTCTCTTTTGTAATATTAAAACTAAATGCAAGGGGGGCAGCCCTGTGGCCTCGTGATTAAGTTCAGTGCTCTTTGCTTCGATGGCCTGGGTTCAGTTCCCAGGTGCAGACCTACACCACTCATTGGCAGCCATGCTGTGGCAGCAACCCACATACAAAATAGAGGAAGATTGGCAGGAATGTTATCTCAAGGCCAATTTTCCTCACCAAACAAACAAGCAAAAAACCTCCCCCTACACATGCAATACTAACTGCAGGACCATTCAGAATTCAGGTTTTCAGATTGAAGTGACCTAATTTTCAGAAATACTTAGGAACATAATTATGTAATCTGAATAGTGGAGAAGATGGGAAGTCAGTTCTAATCAAGGTAGAGGAGGACAGATTTATTCCATTTGCAACTTATGGTATCATTGACATAGGCTGGACTTTCCCCTGATGTCTGGATCTATAGTTCAATGAGAATTTCTTTCCGAAGAGTAAATTCTAAGGGGGAACTGGCTTCAAAACTAAAGTGTGAAAAGTTCAGGTCTGACATTGTGCATCCCTGGTTCGTGTGACAAATTTATGGAGATAGAATCTAAATGCCTAATGGTCTTGGACAATCCTAGTTATATATGCAGCAATTTTTTTCCAAAATGGTACACTTAAACAGATAAATAACCTACATCCTCCATTTCACTCCTCAAGAGGGAAGATAGTTGGAAGCTGTAGGAAAGGGAGAAACTTCCTAGTTTCATGATTTCTATCTGAGAGATAGAAAATCATTTTTTATCTTTGCTTTAGCTTATGGTTATATATTACAGTGACAGTCCTTTATACGGGGCTCTGAGAATTTCTTTGATGAAGATGCCAAGGGGGAGAACGAGGACGAAAAAGAGGAGGGGAGGAGGGAGTCAGGAAAGAGAGCTTGATTTAGTCCAGAACACGAGTTTTTGATCTAGTGATCTACGCATTTATCTTTGGAAAGTGTTCAATCAACTGAACCGTTAGGATAATAATTTCATCTAGTAATTTCCCATATTGGAGTCCTGCAGTTATGAGGGTTTAGACTCTAGCAAACAGGAATTGAGTAGGCAGCTCCATAACAAAAACTAAAACGTTGTTCTTACCAGTCCTTGAATCCACTCTCAGTTTGGGGTCAAGACAAAGGTGCACAATGTTTTTGAAGAACAACCAGTTAGATTCTGTGGAGCACAATAGATTGAACAATCATTCGTGTGTTTCTTTGAAAAGATTCTTTCTTTAAAACAATACAGTGCCCTTCATTCAAGTTCAAACACTGAGTTTTCCTGGTGCAGCTTTTGCTTGTTGTGTTAGCATGATGCTTTACAATGCAGAGAAGCAAATGGTCGCTGGAGCCTTTATCCAACGGCTTCCGTCTCTCTCTCTCTGTCTCTCTCATGTCTGTGTGTGTGATTTGTCAACGTGTTCCCAGGTGAAGGTCACAGGACTGTAACAAGTGTTATCAGGTTAATTTCTAGTCACATAACTGAGACCACAGATTAGAGTCAGACAATGGTAGTTATGTAATCAAAATACATATGCACCTCATATTCTCTATAATACCATTCTGACTAAACTAATATATATATACATATATTTAGCTTTAGGTTTTTCGTATTTTATTTGCCTAGGAGTACCAGGGACCCCCCAAAAATACTGACTTAAAAAAGTCAATTTCTCTTACATGCAGGCATTTAGGGCTGGTGTGGTAAATTAAGTGTTATCTACCCCAATAAATGCTTCCAATTCTTGATTCTTCTATCTCCATGAGTGGTCCTAGTCTTAGTGACCCAGCCACCATGTGCACATTTGAAATAGCAGGAGAGATGAGAGAAAGAAGGGTCACATTTGGCCATACTTTAGTGACGGTTTCTAGAAAGAGAGCATGAGACTCTTAGTTTACCTCCTGTTGGCCAAAGCTTGGTCACAATACCACGCGTGGTTGCAAATATTGCTCTATTCTGGGAGGCTAAAAATAATCAAAAGTTCTAAAGGCACGAATGGAAATAAATCTTCAAGTTTAATATTATATTGATTTTACATAAATATATATTTATATTTATGTTTATACCATGGTATAAGACTGTGGTGTGAAGAATAAAATTATTTGCCTGATCCAGCTAAGATATTGAAACATCATTTTTAAAACTCTCTTCCGGATCATTCTAGACTATGTGATTCTGCCACATTATTTCTGTTCTGGAAGATGAGAGTCTTGATTTCTACTGCACATTGCCACTAGCTATGTGAGCTCAGATTACTAATGTGGCAAAGCAGATCACTGGGTTAGGTGGCATCTAACAGTCTGTGATTTATTGAATATCTCTGATGTGCACAGCCCAGTAGCTCCTTGGGGAAAAGCAGTATTTCATACTGGTATTCCCAATGCCTTGAACATAGTTTTGTTGGGATTGAAAAACAATTGTTCAATGAATAGCCTAGTGGAAATTATCTGAATCGAATAGGCACCTCTCCTAACTCTATACTGATGTTACCTTTTCTGTACTTCTGTATAATAATGTGCATTAGTTTGTTTTCAATCTTAAGTTACTGAAATCCAAACCAAGCAGTTGTAAACCATAAGGATATTTATGATTTTACCCAACAGGAAATCTAAAGATAGGGCAGACTCTAGCGCTGGTTGATTGAGTGACTAAAAATATATCTTCTTTCCATGTCTCTGCTGGGGCCACTCCAGTGATGCCCTCATCCAAAAGAGATAATGAAACAAATAGTATCAACTACATAATGTATATACTATATGTCGAAGTATGCTTGAATAATTTTTCTAAATATTTTTTGAAAGGCTCTTCTCCCCACAGAAAGGGTTCTTAGATTATATGCATACTTAATTTATACCCCCCCACTCAGTACACTTAGCAGAGATTTAGTATTACTTCTTGGGATTATTTCTGATCAGGCAAAATTTATAGAGTATATTTCATTACAGTTAATTTTGTGAAATTAATTCAGAATTTTGAGATCAAACAGACCTGAGTTTGGATTTTGGGCAGCTTGCTGACTCTGAGTATCTGTGTCTTCATCTCTAATACAAAAAAGTTGATGCCTGATTCCCAGTGGTGTTGAAGATTAAATGTGATAATCTGTTTAGAAATAACAAATATAGATTCTTGTGGGTCATGTGTACAACAATTTCAAAACACTTTTAAACCCACTTACTAAAATGTACACATACTTATCTTCCTCTACGACTTTATATTTGATTCCAAGAGAATGCTGTAATGTTGGGAGAGATTATAGTTATGACCAGATAATCTATTCAAAAATGATGTAACACATCTTTGTGAATGTATTCACCTGTCTTTTTTTCTTCTCTGTTTCATATCTTTCACGCATTTGTTTTTTACTTATTAGAGTGGCTCCAATTTGAAAAGCTTCACTGATGTACGAGAAATTGGCTGTGGTATGAGAGAAAATAATTCCTTGTGCCAAGAGCACCCTTCCTTTTGTTTTCGCATTATACGGTTTCTCTAGCTACCTTGGCGTCCTGTGTTTACTGCCATTGGGCAGTTCCAAGTTTAGTTTCTGACTGAGCCTTCCGAAAGTCAGGCTGTATTTTTGCACACTGGGAACCTGGCCTTATTCCCTTGAACAAAATCTGTAGAAAAACCTTCCTAAATAGGATCAAACAAGCCCCCAAAAAAGCTCCCAAAACAGGTTTATTGATTTATATCTCACTGTTTGAAATTGTGCAAAGCCATGAATCCAGCTGAGCTTCGTTTTATTTTGTTATGTCAATGTGAAATACTTAGCATAGCTTGAGTTTATCACTTTTTTTTATCAGAGAAAGAAATGTGTATTTCTGTCATTTTGCATTTGTTTCCCATACATTGTTTATGTTTTTTGTTGTACTTGGTATTATGACTAAACTGCATAAAGTATCTGAAATTTTGGGGGAAAATAACGTATATTTTGTAGCTAAATGTATGTCTGATATATATGTTTACTTCAAAGCACACCTCATGATTCGAGCTTGGATTGGGATACCCAAACCCTTCAGACAAAAAAACCGTGTTCCGACAAGCATGGAGGAAATCATTTAGGCAAGGACAAAGAGGGCTAATTTGGGTGACAGAGTTGAGCCAGAAGTGTGGCGTATGGGTTTAGATAATTGCACTCTCTTGCCTAAAGGGTCATGTAGTATTTATTAGCTTATCACAGCCGACTAATATTGTGGTTATGTTACTCCTTCAGAATTGCCCCAAGTTATTTCCATTAGCATGACCAGTCCTGCCAGCCCCGCTCCCCGGTTTCAACATCAATCTTCAGAGGCTGCATTTGCACATAGCTGGCTTGCGTATTGCAATGGAAACAAATGGGCCGGGCCTTAGAACAATGAAACATTCTCTGTTTGAATCTCAGTGACGGCTGCGTGAATTCAGATAGAAATACAAGAGTATGAGGACACTAGGATAGCAGCCATAAGTTAAGAGACCATCATATTGAAAATGTACCAATGACATGCCTCGTGATTAGATGTGAAAATGTGTGTCTGTTTTATCTTTGGCGCTAAAGTGTGCAGCCACTGAAACTATCTAAATGTTTCAATCTGCCTTGTGAATATTTTCAAGCATATGCTTTCAGGATATTGGGTGTAACTTTCTTTTGTATCATATTTTTCAGATTAGGGCCCATGTGAGCGAGGAAAACTGTATTTCCATGAAGTAGAACCACTTATACAAGTAGACAATGTTATAGGCGGAAAAGAAGAAAAACAACACAAAAGGTTCACCTAGGTTTCCAGATGAGACCAAATTCTGACAACTGCTGATAATAATGAAGTGCTCCTGTCAGATTCGTTAGCCCATACCTCCATGATTTTAATTCTTTCAACATTGTTAATGAAAGTATTCTAAAAATGAGATAGAACCGTCATGCTAGTACCACTTTATGATTCAAGTTTTTTGAAGTCAAGTTTGGTATTTAATCTAATAATTAATTTTATCTGTCGAAAAACTGTCCTCTCTGGTCCCCAACTTTACATAAATGAAAAGTAAATCTGTCTGTTCATAAATATTGGTTACTTTTAGTCCATTACAACAAAAACAATAGCAATAAGTAACAAAAAGCATCTAATGACAGATATTATTTGATCACACATTCCCCAATAACAATAAAGTATGTCATTTTAGAGTCCATTCATTTTTGATTCCTCATTTTGTAAATTCCTGATGGAATGACAGCGGTGGAATGGAAGGATGAGAATGTCTTACAAGTTTTGGGCTCAACAACTTTTGTTGAGGTATTGTTTTAATTCTTAATGTATTTTGAAAAATTTAAACAGATATTCACCGTAGTCAAGAATAGCCTACATAGAGATGTCTGTCTAGATGTCTGTCTATCTATAATAAAGCTACGATGTTGTCTTTCTTTAATCTGAATGTGACATATTCCACAATTCCAGTGATATAAATTTTCACTTTTAGAGTTAATTTTGACATATAGTAATTACTTAATTAGTATTTAATTAATTATTACTAATTAATTAGTATATAGGGGTGAAAATCTCAACTCTGGTGATTGTGTTTTCCAGCAACTTATTATATTAGTACTTCTCACTCTCCCCAAATGGAAAAAAAAATAAAAAGATGTCTTAACCTCAAATTTATGAAAACAAGCTGGTTATTTAGAGTCCAGTTGAGTAGAGCTTGTATGAATGAGGCCAAAATGAAGAGTCTGAGTCCCATGTGAGTTAGCTCTGCAGTGTAGACTGCACGCTTCCAGGGACTTTGTTCTGAGCAGATATGTGTTGATGAGCAGTGTTGGCAAATCCATACCATCTCTTGAAAAACAGCCCATCCGATGATGGTTCAGTGTTGTCGTCATCACAGAATGGTATTTACGTTATGGGCTACTTAAATATCCATAATGTTGGCTGAAGTACAAATTTGTAAAAGAACATTTAAATACCTAAATTTATTTTGATGTATTCTCTGAAATAGTATATGATTCTGCCTATTCAGCATTATTGTATAAGACTTTGTTAGGTTTATCAAAAAACTGTACTTTTACTTAATTAAAACAACCCATCTGTTACATATATAACTGTGTATATGGTAAGAGTAATGAGGCCTTCTGTATTACCTGGTATCACAGCTTTGAATCTTCACACCCACCATGAGTGACAGATTGATATACTTGCTATGACTTAAAGCTATACCTTTTCCATTGTGCACGAAGTGTGACCCTGTGTGTGTCTGCATTTGTATCTGTCTGTTCGTCAACCCCCTTGCTAGACAAGGACTCCTCATATCATTATAAGAAATTTCTTGTAGAGACTCTCCAAACCACAGTTGTTTACCACGTTACAGTATTCCAAAACTCTTTGCATTCTTACTGTCAAGGATATAATTCCCATCTTATTTACCTCACTTCTAAGTTATTGCAATAGCTTCCTAATTGGTATCCTTTGCTTTTATTTTTGATTCATAGGTCACACGGCTGCCATATTTATCTTCCTAAAAGTGATGCTTTTTTCGGAGTACTTCCCAACTCAAAATCTCCATTTCCTAGAACAAAATAACCAAACTCTTTCATCAAATGTTCAAGGCTTTTAGAGTCTGTCTTCAAGCTACTTTTCTAGCTATGTCGCTCAATACCTGTGTATGTGAACCTATCGGAACACCTTTCTTACCAGAGTTCCCTTTTACCTGCAATTGCGTTTTCTTCAGCCTCTTGCAACACTTTCTGCCCACATGCATTTGCAAGTCAAGGTACGCACAGATCAGAAAACGGTTCTTCAATGTCAGGTTCATTGCTGCGCTACAACCGTTTGTTATGAGGCAAACAACAGTGGATGGGCTCAATTTGGAAGACATGATGCGACAAAACAGAGTAAGCATGTGACTTAGACAAGGCAGCTCCAAGACTCCGTCTTAGACTCAGCAGTTCTCCGAGACATTCAAGGTTTTTGGCTCCAGTTCACATATAGCTTGACTTGTTTTCCATGTGGCCTCAATTTATTCTTTTAATTTACACCCTCCCTGCTACTCGACATTAGTTTGATCTCTCAGCAAGGCTTTGTTTTTGAAATGTGTTCCTTCTAAATTATTTGGCTCAATTCATCTGGCCCTCAGGTCATTTGTCTCTAGACTTTTGTAGACTTGCATATCTCCTGGACAATTGGTATTTAGGGGATCATAAAACCCCTACCAGCCCTCCAATATTGCAATCTCCCTTTAATTATGATTTATCTGGCACCCTTTACCTTTGGTTTATTTCAATCTGTGGTTCCAAAAGCTTCCAGACTTTTAGTATTTCTGGCCCTCTGACTTATGACTGACTTCCCACTGCTGCATTTCCCCACCCTGCACCCTGACCATGCCAACCTCAGGGAAGCCCATCCATGCAGCTACACTGCCTCCAGCCAGGTCTGCCCGTCAGCCGACCCTGAGTGTTAGTTGTGTCTTCGCACCCCTTTGCTCAAGCTCTTCTTCTTGAATTAGTTATCGTCTTCCCTCTGTTTGTTTTAATCCTGGCTGTACTTGGATTTTTAGCTCATATCCATGTTCTTTATGAGATTTTGGTTACCAGCCCAGCTGCTAGGGATCTCTTCTAATATTTATTGACCCTTTTCACCCCTTTTGTAGGAAATCTGGTTTTTGTCAACAAGAGACAGAAGAATATGGTGATCAGTGCTCAGGTTTGGAGTCAGACAGAATGGGCCGTATAAGTTGGGCGTTCTATACTATTCTCTCACGCTCTGATTTCTCACTTGTAAAATGCTAATTATAACAGTAAATGGTAAAATAAGAACAATAAAAAGTAAAATTGTAACAATAGTACTAAAGGCTTCTTGTAAAGACCAAGTAACACATGGAGTTTATTCAATAAATGTTTATTGAGTGCTTATTACAGCCAAGTGCCATAGTAGGAATTTGTAGGTGAACACAATAGATAGAATCATTTGCCTGTACATCTGCTGTTATTACAGTAATAATGTCAACTAGACTTACTGTGACATTTGCTTTCTTTGTATTTCTGAAATTGCTATCACATTCCATGCTACCCTAAAGAATATTTTTCTTTTTCTATCTTATATTGTTACATTTTGTTCTGTTTTAATTATATTAATTTTTACGCATAATATGCTTGATTTTGTAACATATTCATATAGCCACTCTTGAAATCATGAATAGTAAGCAAAGAATCCTTTCTTTATATAGAAGTTTTCTCATAACCTGAAGCCATGGCATTGAGTTTTTACAGTTCCACATTTGATGTTATTAGTTTAATGCAGTAAAAAGGGAAAATGCAACAAAAACTTCCAGATGCCATGATGTCAGGGTAGGGTCAGCAATCTCTGGACTTTTATGGTTGGAATGAAAGTGTCTGAACTTTGGAGTTCTTAACAAAATATTAGTTGATCATGAACTTAGCCATGATGATGTAATCATGGTAGCAAATGTGCAGAATAAAGTGTCAGCTCCACTGAAGAGTTTATTTGAGCCTGACTCATCGGTGGCTTCTTGAGCTGCAGTTGCTGATGCTGTAATATGTACCTCCAGAAACCACATGTTTAATTGTGCTGTCTGAAATGCTCGGTGCTGTGTTTGTTTTCCTCACTTTCTCATTGATTGCAGAAGAGATGAATAATGCTGAAGTTGAGAAATGCGAATTTGAAACAAAATGTATTTAAGAATCAGTGTGGTTTAGAAAGGTCAGTAGAAATCCTACGGGGTTTTACAGTGGCTAAGGATCTGTGGTGAGCAGGGCATCACCAGGAATGCTCTGTGCTGTTGAGTAGTTGCTTGGTTTCATAATAGGCTGATTTTAGTGGCATTGGTTATAGTTTTAAAGCAATATCCATCCAGTATCATAGCATTTTAAACTTAATTCTCTGAGAAAGGGTAGAGGTGTGTATTTGTGTGCGAGTGGGTGCAATCCTTTCCTCCTTTATATTATTTCAAAATGCAGATATCTAAAGGTCAATTGGTGCATATTTTGCTCTGCTTTCCAGGACAATAGAATCAGAGCATACTTTCCACAAAGTCACTCCGAGAAAGATTGAGGCTATCTAAAATTAGGTTAGATGGTCCTGAGCAAAGAAATCAAAGCTGCCTTATATTTAGTTCTATTGGGACGTCCTACCGTGCATTGACGTAACCATAATATGCCCTCTTGGGCCGATATGGGTCACCAATTAACTCCCTGCAGGGGATCTCTAGGTACATGTAGGTGGAAATTTTATTCAAGGGAGCAAATAAATTTTTTAAAGTTTTGCCATGCTGCAAGAGAGTGCTAGGATTATTTTGAATGAATCCTTTCCTCAAATTTGTTTTTCCTGTCATCAGTTTTCCAGCATATAATCAAATAGCCTTTTTAAAGTTCTGCATTTGCTTCTTTAGTAATAATAAGATAAATATTTCAAAAAGAGAATTTTATTTAACAAGGAATTCCATGCTTAACGCGAATAGGGAAATAAATTGGCATTCAATATATAGTTTAAATACTCTTATTAGTTGTCTTGTTGATGGTTTACTCTTTATATATTGTATGAATCCTCAAAGACAGCTTCAGATGCAAGAACAAAGCTAATTTGTGGATGTGATAGAAAGTTGTCTGTTGTCTTTTGAGTAAATACAGCCGTGTAATAATTCTGAGGATTCAAAGCTGAAGCTACAACATTCTCACATTTTGTCCCTGCTTAGGCAATTCCTGAGAAATAAAGCGAAAGCAGACATTCTCTCTCCTTTCTCTTTCCTCTTCTTCCGTACATTTTTCTATTTCTAATAGCCTTTTCTAAGGGACCTTTTTCTTCTTTTTTTAAAGTAGTATTGGTTAAACAAAGTTGTTCTAATAACCATCATGTCAAAAACTGAATATTCTAGGAGGCTCATTTTCCTTCTCCGTAAAAGATGATATACCAAAAACTACGAAGGAAAGAACAGGAGTTGTTCAGTAAAGGAAATATAAAGTTTCTTACACATCTCTTGCTTTGTTTTAAAAATTTGTTTTAAAAATTATCATAAGAGCCATTGGCATTCTAGGGCAATGAAGAATCAATAATAAATAAAATGAATTAGAAAAACAATAGTAGTGCATTTACCTAACGGTGAGCTTCTGAGGGAAGTTGAATTATTTATCTGTCTAGGAATGGGGTTGGGGAGACACTGTTAATTAATTTTTCTTTAATTTCATGTCAGAGTTAAAATATAATGTATGCGCTGAGCTTATGAATTATTTTTGTGACTATTTAGTAAAATTTTATTTCATGGGGGGGCTGGCCCAGTGGTGTAGCAGTTAAACTCATGTACTCCGCTTTGGCAGCCTGGGGTTCGCTGTCCCAGATCCTGGGTGTGGACCTACACACCATTCATCAAACCATGTCATCGTGGTATCTCATATATGAAGTAGAGGAAGATGGGCACAGATGTTAGCTCAGGGACAATCTTCCTCAGCAAAAAGAGGAGGATTGGCAGTGGATGTTAGCTCAGGGCTAATCTTCCTAAAAAAAAATTATTGCATGAGTACTGGAACTTGCATTTTCTTTTCCATTGCTGGGGCTAATGAACCTGGGGTGAGTGTCTAATTAAAGAATGTATCTCTTAGTAGTTATGACTTGCAGGTTCACAGGACTTTATTTAGAAAGAGAATCATAACATTGAAAGGGGCTCAGTAGGGCATCATTTTGGTCCATCCTCGTTTCCTATGGAGGGACCACTCCTGGAGCATGGGACATGATAACTGAAGTCCTGCTTTGCAAGATGACAGCAATCACAGCTTTCCTGTTGGACAGGTCCATCTGTGACAGTCCATCATCATAACCATCTGGAATTTATCTCTCTATCTAAACTGACTGTGGTTCTGATGATAACCTGGGTTTATCCAATCTGCCTATATTGGGAATAGGAAGGAGTATATTTAGAGCAAGTATATATATGTACATCCAGAGGTATCCTCATTGGCCAGCCCCATGGGCTCCCAGCATTATTATTTTGTCTTCAGTTTTAGAGAAAAATCATGACTATTTTTCTAAAGAGAGCTTGTAGCATTGAGGACATGTTGTGATCATCTAGAATGCCCTTAGTAAATTTTTTACTATCTAACCTACATAAATGTGTCAAACCTTCATAAACTTTATTCCATTTTAGATCCTCTACTTCATTGATTTTTTAAGATGCCCCATTCTTTCATCTATCACTAAGGAAGAAAAACAGTGTTGCCAATTAATATGTGACACATCACTTGGAATTTTCATTTTATACTTATCGAATGGAAATATTTTGGATCTACTGAGGCAATTTTTTATGCTGTATAACACAATTACACATGAAAAAAAGTAAACTGTACATGAAAAATTAGTTGAGGCATCCCAAAATTTCTTTACATTGAGATTCTAACTTTTCTAATTAGTCTCCTATTTAGTCACTGAAATCTGGGGGTTTTTTTGTAGTGTTTTTTTTTTTTTTCCTTATCAAGAATGTGTTGAGAGAGAGAGAGTGCTCTATTGTTTCTAAAACTTCCTTCCAAGTCACTGGATTCCATTCTGTAAGGTTTTTTTTGTGCAGGTGTAGGCACATTCAGCTATGTCACAACTGCAGCCTTGATGATAATTTAAGCAGGACTTAGTCCAGAACCAAAGGCATTAAAATGTGAAAGCTCTGCATATTATAATTCACAACAAGTATGGTGGTGTATTTTTAAGGAATAGTTTGAGTTAGTCCAGCCTGACAGGATGCGGATGTCTCCTGTATAGATGTGTCTGAAAAATGATCAGTTCCCATCCCGCCATTGTCTATGAAGGCAATTTCCCAAGAGCCTTTGTTCTTTAGAGCGTCCTCTGTCACAGAATTCTGGTGCCTCATCAGAGATATGGTGTCCAAGATATGGATGCAAAAATATGGTACCCAAGACCTTGGTAAATTGAACCTTAACCATTATATCAAGAGATACTTAGGAATGTTCAACTCTGAATTATTTCATTAATGGAAGAGAACTCTGGTTTTCTCAAGGCAAAGACCAACTTTGGAATAAACTCATTAGTTTTAGATTTCAAGCTATGCTTTAGAAAACAAAGGAATTATAATACAATGAGTTAGACATAATGTATTGTTTTTATGCAGAAGTGATCTTTGAGGGGGCTGCCTTATTTATGTAAGTCTAAAGTTGTAGAGGAGGCATAGTTAGAACAAATCAAAACATGGGCCTGTGAATGTCTCTTGCTCATTTTTACCTTCTTATTATCGAAAATTTAGTCACACTTAAAAGTAGAGAGAATAAAACACACATCCCTATGTACCCGTAACTTACTTTCAACAATTATCTGTATTTTTCCAGTTCGTTTCATTTATCTCCACTACCTTTTTTCCCCTCTGGAATATTTTAAAGCAAATACCAATTATTAGTATTCTGGACCCAATTCCAATGTGTGTGGGGGAGGTATTTCTCCACACATCCAAGAATTCTCTGGACATCAGCTGATGTCCTGCAATTCAGCTTATCTCGGAGACTATCTCCCAGAGATAGAGTCATGTCCCAGAGGTTTCGGATTCATTCCTACAAGACTGTCCCCGCTCCACTTCAGATGCCAGTTGCAAGCCCAGATCGTTTCCTGTGTTTCTGACCGACCAGCTACAAACTGGTGGTTCCCATGACCTCTTCCTTGGGTTGAATTAATTTGCTAGGGCAGCTCACAGAACTCAGGACACCATTGACTCACTGGATCGCTGGTTTATTATAAAAAGCTTTAACTCAGAAACAGGCAGGCGGAAGAGATGCATAGGGCAAGGTATGGGGGAAGGGCGAGGAACTTTTATGCCCTCTCCAGGTGTGTCACTCTTTTCCATCTCCACATTCACCAACCAGGAAGCTCTGAGAACACTGTCCTTTTGGGTTTTTGGGGAGGCTTCATTACATAGGCATGATTGATTAAATCATTGGCCATTGGCAATTGGTCCAACCTCCCCCCACCCAACCAGAGGTGGGACTAAAAGTTCCAACCCTCTCATCCCATGGTGGGCTCCTCTGACAACCAGCCCGCATCCTTGGGTGCTTTCCAAAATTTACCTTATTAACATGACAAAAGACACCTTTATTGCTCTCCTCACTTAGGAAATTCCAAGAGTTTTAGGAGCTCTGAGTCAGAAACAGGAAGAAGAATGAAGTATATATTTCTTATTATAAATCACAATATCACGCCAGGCATTGTATCATTTCACCATATATATTTCAGTACGCCTAATTCGCATAGAAGGACGTTTTAGATATAACCCGCTTGTCATTGTCCACCTAACAAAATTACTAGTGATTGCTTAATAGCAAAATACTTGATCCATATTCAAATTTCCCTGATAATCTCAAAGATATCTTTTGAAAATTAATTTCTTTCTTCCTTTCCTCACTTCCTTCTTCCCTCCTCTCCATGTTTCCTCCCTCCCTCCCTCCTACTCTTCATCCTTCCTTTCTCAAGAATCAGGACCAAAGCAAGGTTAAAATTGCATTTGGAGATCATGATCCTAAAGTGTCTTTTATTCTCCATCATTTTTAGAGCAAATTCTGATTCCCACTTGTTTGTTAAAGAGAGAATAAAGATAACAGTAGGCTCTGAGTGAGGAAACTTACCATTTACTGAACAAGTTAGACTCAGTTGGACGCGAGCAGATAACAACTTGATTTTTTCTCACTGTTATCCCTTGAAATAAGCTCTACTGATTCTTCCCAGCTCCTAGTTTCCTCCTAGTTTTCTAGTCACTATTAGGTATTAAAAACAGACGCTTTTTTTCCTTACTGTTGAATAGTCTAAGGCAGTCTAATATACAACCTTATCTTCTTACTCACTTTTCAGGGTTATTCCTCCCCCTAGGATCCCCCCACCAGGTCTATCCTGATATATTGGGGGAAGGGACCAGTAGATTTCTTCTCTGTTTGGCTCACACTTCTTTCTCATAGACTAGCGTTTCTTCTGGACCTTCAGGTTCAGGCCCAATGACAAAGGAAGAAATGAGAAAAATAGAACAGTTTTATGTATTTCATGCTGTTTAATCTGGTGTCAAACTGCTCTGTGTTTCAGATGCCTAAGTGTTTGTTGTTCTTCCCATGAAGCGCTTGTGTGAGTACTTCTGACATTTTCCATCACTGGAGACTTCCAGCATAAATCTCTGACTGGCAATTTACAGTTTCCCCTCAGACCCTGTCTTTCCAGAAGCACTATCTGTGGGGGCCCTGTTATCTTGTAGGAAGCCTTCTTGGGAACAGTCCTTTTCAACTCTCAAGACAACCTATTTTCATATATCCACTAGGCCAATGGGAAAACACACATCCTTTCTGGGGCCAACACTGAATGTACAGTCCCTTCCATATGTAGCTTGTTCTCGAAACTCTGCTGCCCCCAGCCAACCTTATAGAGGGGAGTTCTTAGAAGTCCAGCTTCCCGTGACTCTAGTAAACACAGGCTCGACCTGAGTTGGGAAAGAAGAGTCTCGACTTAGGGTGAGGAGAGGATGGTGCAGTACTCAAGAAACTTTCTATAAATTGATGTTATCTGCCAATTTTTCACATCTTCTCTTGAATTCATAGCCTTTTTTCAGGGTCTGGAGATGAATAATGAGCAAAAGTGGATTTACATTCTTGAAAGCAATCCTGAGTAGGTCTGTTGTCTATTGTTCTCTGCCTCTGGAGCCTCTAAGAAGGAAAAGTCACAATTAACATCCTTGGGATTTTGGCTGCACCCTCTAACCTCATTGGATCTGTTTCCTCAAATGTAAAATCTATTCAGAGTTAGGCCCAGTGCCAGGCCTGTGTTCAGTGAACGGACAGTTTAGTTAGAGGAGACACACCTAAAAATAATTGCCCTACTAAAAATTGGGTCAGGAGTGTCACAGACGTGAGGAGGATGAGCTCACCCTTGAAAAGAGAGAAAGGAGAGAAGAAACAGTTGTTTCCAACCAAGGTGGGGCACCTTTCAGTTTTGTGTCCCCCACAACTCTTGTCAAAGGAGCAATTGTTCAATAAATATATTTTTATATAAATAAATACCCAAAGATGTAAAGATTGGGGAACTCTTCACTTAGAGGACTGTGGAGGTAGATTATTTTCATACTTGAAAATGCGGCATCTGGAATCTTTTTAGGAGAAGTAGTGTCATCTGGAATGTTTTAAAACAAGTAGATCCATTTGCACAATGGCCAGCCAATGTCAGAAATACCACCTCTGGTCATGTATGAAAGTCAAAATAAGAGGCCACAGGAGTCACGTGTATGAATGCTAGCCTTGACCAAGTTGTCCACTCATCTGAGCTAAAATAATTGGAACTTGCCAGTTATTTCCTCTGTGTCACATGTTGGAAGGGATCAACTCTGCCAAAGAGATGAGGGAAAAGTACTTGTGAAAGGAAGAGATCTTAGAAGGAAGAACGACCTGAGAGAGGAAAGTCAAAGGCAACAAAAACCGGCTTGTGTCTTTGCCATGATGCCATCATGCACAGTTAAATCTGTGTGTTTATTGAGCACCCGCAATGAAGCCATTGTTTACAAGGTACGATTGAGAAGACACAATGACTTTTAAGATAAGGTCGTTGTTCCCTTGAAATTTATGTAATAAATAATTCAGGGCAGTATATCGTGTAGCCTCTTAGCAAAGTTTTTGCCAACTCTTTGAAGAATGATAGCCATTCTCTCCTCTGATGTCCTGGGAAATTTTACATATTCTATCATAATGTATCCTCATATTGGATTTCTCTCCCCAATGATCTGTGGGGTTCTCTTGATTGTGGGCCGTATCTTTTATAGTCTTTGTATCACCAATGGCAAACACATCGTAGATCAATACATTGAATGGATGGATAACAATGGATAAATGAGTGGTATAGACATGGAGCCTGAGAGTTTCAATTGTCTGTTGAAGGGGAAAGTGTTTCAACTTGGAAAATATTGTTGGCTGAGAAGAGTTGGGGCAGGAGTAAGAAATATGTCTGAGGACATGAAAGGGGCTAAGAAAGAAGGCAGAAACAGGGTAGTCTTATGTAACAGCATCACATTGAGGGAGGATGAAAGGAGAAAGAACCGACACAAAGGACTTGGTCCTGAGCCCGTCTGCAATAGGGGCTCAGGCAGTGCGGCTGGCTCTTGGCTTATTATGTGCACTTCTGAGGTGTAATGAAAGGAGTGGCTGGTCCCCAGCAGTCGGTTCAGTTGTTAAAGGAGGTATTTGTGCCACGAGCATAACTTGGCACCGTAGAGTTGTATAGTGGTTGTATAGAACTATAGTTGTATAGTTGCTTTGTTTACTGTGATGGTTTTGGTGGAAAAATAGGAGGATTCAGATGAATCAACAAAGGCCTCTGATTCACAGCACTTCTTAGCTTGGCTACTAAGAATCCCACCACTTTTATATGAGTGGGCAGGATTTTCCATCGCCCTTTGCTAGTAGACATATAGAAAAATCTCCCCCTTTGTCTAGCGGACAGAATGGAAAATAGGAAATACTTGGGAACTGGGTTTATTTGTGTGGGGATGTGCGTTAGTGGCGTGGAAGGAACAAAGCTGCGTATAACATCTTGGCTGCCTGCAAAATTGCTTTCAGACTCAGCCATCTTCATCCACATTCATCCTTTGAATGAGAATTCAGGTTGTTCCACAGTGAGAGTGCCTTGTCTTCCAGGTTGTGTCATGACAGTTGGCAATACTCAGGACTACTCTTATCTCTCAAATGGTGACCTCAGAAGGAGTTCCAAGATCTCACCTTCTGTTCTGAAATGCTTCTGTTAGAGAGCCAATCATTGTTTTGAAGTTTTGGGGGTATTTCCTTCCTCAGGAGGTATCTAATGAAATGTAAACGTGCCTAAAATGACAGCGACGTAAGCCTTTACTTTCTGCTGCCTCTTGAGGGCCATACGCCCAGAAGGTAAGCCTGGGTTGGTGTCTTAGAGGTCATAAAATTGTTGCCTTTCACATTCTGAAAGGGCTAGAGAGATTACTGAACCCATTGCCTTCCATATACAGATGGGGAAACTGAGACCTGGAGTGGCAAACTGCTGTGCACAAAGTTAAACAGGATTTGGTTACAGAACCCGAAGTTAGTGCCACATCTCCTGACTCTCACTCACAGTCTTTCCTCTATATGACACCTCAGTAGGGTCGATCCTCCACCAAGGGGACAAAGGGTAGGTACTCAGAAAAGAAGGAAGATCCAAAGAAGACAGACAACCTGAGAGAGCAAGGTCAAAGGCAACGAAAACCAGCTGGTACCCATGCTGTGATGCTGAGGCCAGCCTCATGTGGAAGCTTAGCCACGCCACTGGGAGACATGCTGGGGACCCGAAATGCCGCCCTCAGTTCCAACAGCAGCAGGGCAGTATGCAGATTTTACACCTAATGATAGCACTTTCAGTTCTGTTGTAGAAAACAATCTTCATATATACATGTAAATTTTTATATAAAATATGTTTGTATATATTATATAATATATTCTTTATATGTTTGTGGAAGAGTAAAGAAATATGTTTAAAATATATTTGTATATATTATATAATATATTCTTTATATGTTTGTCGAAGAGTAAAGAAATATGTTTAATACTTAGCATCAAGTGAAAAGAAGTATAAAATCACAACACTTCTTTTTTATCATGAGTAGCACTTTTCTGATAAGGAGCACTTGGATAATTAGAAGCTGCCGGTGAATAAGGGGCCATCAGCAGGACGGCATGCTGCCACCACACGCCCACATCCCTCCAGGGACTCTTGATGTCATGGCTTCTGGTATCAGTGCCAACACAGATATGATTATCATGAGTATTGGTGTTACCAGTGAGTTGATAATACCAAGCAAAGGCCAAAATATTTCATTAATCGATCAAGTCTGAGTATATATACAATTATGAAAAAATAACAGTGACTTTAAATCCGGTGATAACAATGGTTCAGGGGCTTGGGCAATGATAAAAAAAATGCATATTTTACATATATAAAATATTAAATATTTTGAATATATATATTTCCTATATACTTTAATATATAAAAATATATATATTTTAGTGAAAGTGCAATTTCTTATTCTCTGGGACACAATACATATGTTGTTGTTCGTATTGTAGAGTTGAATGTGACTCCTAGTGACTCTGTGTATAGCAGAGCAGAACCCTGCCTGGTCTTTCTGTGACATCCTCTCCTCTCACCTTCCAGCGCTCTATCAGACATGCTCCGGCTGCTATTCATAGGGTTTTTTTGTGGCCAATTTTTTGGGAAGTGGGTGGCCTGGTCCTTCTTCCTGGTCTGTCTTGGTCTGGAAGCTCTGCTGAAACCTGTCCACCATGGTATTTGAAATACCAGTGGCGTAGCTTTCAGCATGACAGCAACATACAGCCTCCAACAGTATGACAACCGACAGGTGGACGGGTGGTGTGGTTCCTGGACCAGGAAACAAACCTGAGCTGCAGTGGTGAGAGAACTGAATCTTAGCCACTAGACTGCCAGGGCTGGCTACAATACGTATGAGGTATCCTTAATTCATATCTTTAACAGTAATTTTTACTCTTAATTTTAAGTTCTTATAAATATACATTGCAGTGAAATGGCTCCACATGACCCTTGGAAATACTGAACAATGTCACTTCAGGATACTCTTTGTACTCAGTTGAGTGAAAAAAGATGGAGGTCAAAATATGGTATTTTCCTTAAATTGTTAATATTCTGGTGAGGTCAGGAAAAATACAAATCTGATTTACGCAACGAGTGGGTCTTATTTTTCAAGTAGCGTTTGGCAGGTGTATAAATCAGTAGCTTAGGAAATAAATAATAGCTACTTTCCAGAATGAATGATAAATTGAAGTTTTTATCTTAAGGAGATATTTATGTTGTTTTAATCTTAAATGACACTGATTTATTGAGAAATTGTATAAACATATATAAGTGCTCAGTTTTTCCTTTTATGTCAATTAATATTTATGCACTATGCATACATTTTCAGTTGAAGGGTTGGAAATGGTTATGGGAATAAAATACCTAGATCAAGAGTTTTCTGCTCATTTTGGGGAAAGAGGTGTTTCCTACCGACTACTAAGTTAGTATCACAAGAGGTTCTGTGAGTTTCCCATCGCTGCTGTAACAAATAACCACAAACTCACAGGGGTAAGACAAAACAAATTTGTTATCTTCCAATTCTGCAGGTCAGAAGTCCGAAATGGATGTCACGGGGCTAAAATCAAGGTGTTGATCCATGGCTGCGTCCCTTGCTGCAAGCTCTAGGGGAAAGTCTGTTCCCTTGCCCTTTTTAGCTTCTAAAAGTCACCTGCTTTCCTTGGCTTATGTCTCCTTCCTTCATGTACAATGAAGGTTGAGACTTTCTCATGCTGCCGTCTCTCTCTCTCTCTCTCTTCTGATTCTCACTTCCACTTTTAAGAACTTTTGTGATTACATTGGGCCCATCTGGATAATCCAGTTTAATCTCTCTGTTTGAAGGTCAGCTGATTAGCAACCTTAATTTCCCTTTACCCTGTAACCTACTATATTCATAGGTTCTTAGGATTAAGACTTCGATATTTTGGAGGTCATAATTCTGCCTGCCACAGAGCTTGAGAAGGGTGAGCCAAAAAGCGCTTCCTACTGCTGGACAGAAAGTGGCCAGCGGCATCATTGCATCTCTGTTGAGAACTTCATGCTGGGGTTGTGTGTTGTTAGTGGGCCCAATGCAGTGCTTCCCCGATGTGTAGAATGAAGCCCAGCTCTCTCCCCTTGCCTCATACAGTCAAGGATGCCCAGTGGCTAAATGTGTGTTGGACGTTGCTAACGTGTTAACAAGCAATTATTTGTTGGAGCTTATTCTGTCAGAACGCACCTGAGAAGTACACTAGTTGAAGACAGCTACCACATTCAGATAAAAATCATTTTGAACAAAGATAAAAATACAGCCAAATTGAAAAAAGTTTATATAAATGCTATGCTCCATTTTTTTTTTTCTTTGACAAACGTTCAAACATTTTAGCAATCAGTATATTGGTTAAGTTGGAAAAAACTTTTTTCACTTTATGGAATATAGTCATGCAAATCCTGTAAAATTTGCAAAAATGACCAACTAGCCTGTTTTGGGGTATGTGAAGCAATACGAGATATCTCTTTTGGTTTTTATGGAAAACTAGTCAACTCGTGGTTTCTTCTAAATAGGTTATTGTGACATATTGAGTCAGTCATGCCAACTGCTGAGCGTGTGGTTCTTCCTTGGCATCCCCGGTGCTTACACACTTCCACCCAAGTCAGTCTTGACTCAGGAGAGAAAGTACGTTTGCAGTGAGACACCATGTGGCATCATAGGGTTTGTGTGCGTTCAGCATCCACAACGTGCACGTGATGTGCCAGGCACTGTTGGTGGATAGAAAGGCCTGTTTCTCCTTTTCCATTTCCACTGTCTTCCTGCTCCTTAAATACCCCTGACCTCTCAAACGTCGCCTTGGATTCAAAGGTAATTCTGTTCAAATGTTGAAGATCACAACTCCTATAATTTAGCATTGTCAAGTTTTCAGCTTCCATAATGTAGAAATACACTCCAATTTGAGTGACCACTACATTTTATTAAATTTGTCAATGAAAAACACTTTGGAAAAACTATGGAAAGCACTTAGAATACTTCCCGTACATAATAACCGTTACATAGTGGTATTATTATTATTATTAGCGCGAGTAGTAGTGACTTGATGCCTTAATTTTCTTTTGATAACAAGTGCACCTCCCAAATTCCTACATTCATTTTTAATTATGTCTCTCTTTATTCTTCTTGCAAAATTGTGATTGTGCTCATCAGATATTCTGTTTTGCTCATCAAATAATAAAAATGAAAGCATGTTAACACAATCGAGCCATGTCTAATTTATAGCAGACTTTTAAATTGATTTAACTTTTAGCAGCCATTAATTAGAAACGTTGTCCTTTGTTTTCATGAGGAAAAAATGCTAAGTACTAAAGATTAAATTGACTTAAGACATACAGGGAAATGATTGGACCCGTGAGCTCCGTAGCTCTTTGCTATCTCAGTTGTAAAGACTAGAATAATTTGGTACTCTGGCTATTCCATGCTGGTTTAGACATAATGGGAAAGATGTGCTGTAACATATAACCGCTTTTTTAATTTACCTTAGGATGTTACCCATTGTAAAGAGCTGCTCTTACATCTTTGTTAAATTCTTACTGAAATAATCCACTTTATGTTCCTGAGCTCACATATGTATAGCAACCTTTAATTGAAAAGCATTTCAGTTTTCAAAAATAGTGTATTTGTGGTGGCAATCACTTTAATGTAATAAAAAGAAAAGAAAACTAAGGTTAAATCTACAACAGATATTTTGATTACTGACATTCTTTGAGAATATTTTTTAATCTTTGGCGCCTCTCTTAAGTTCCCAGTGGTGCTGGTATAAAGGAAAACTAGTTTGACTTTTTGCTCTGCATGTACTTGATAAATGTCTTTTTTTCCTGCAGGTAGCTGTGCAGAAATGTGTAAATTCACTGAAGCTTGTGTCTGAATACTGTTCAATCTATATTTCTGTAGAGAATTCTTTGTAGATTTGTATCTGAATTAACTCGTTTCTTTGATGTGGTGACAGCTGTTTAGGATGACATGCATTTTCTGTGCGTGTTTAACCTTGATTACTAAATTTATTAGCTGTTTCATTCCTTTCTTGATAATACTGAAGGCACTGAGTTGAGCTCGTCTTAGAATTCAGTGTTTTTATCTTAACTTTTCCTTAGATCAATAACCCCCACAGATTTGAAATTTAGAATTTGAAGGAAGTAGTGATCCCCTGGTTTGGTTTGTTTTTCAGCCTGACCCACGTCACCCCAAGTCTGCTGTCAGTTCCCATTTCACTTCTTCCTGATTCTTTGTACCTCTCTGGGGCAGTCATTATGGAACTCAATTTTTGAACTCACCTCATGCTTTTGATGCGTATATTTCTCTTTCATTTATTGTCAATTCTTTTTGATATGCACATTTTCTTTATTCGTTTGTTTTTGTCTTCCCTCATGGAAACAACGAATCATAGTTTTTCCTACTAAATTTTCTGACTTGCCTCATAATTTTGATGTGCATGTTTCTCTTCCACTCCCCATCAGCTCTTTTTGATATGTACCTCACTTATTTTTTCCCTCACTCATGGAAACCACAGACCCTCATTTTTTCCTATTTCTTCTCTTCTGTCCCCATAGCATCTCTACCCCGTGGTATTATGATTTGTGCTGGGCAAACTTCCAAAGGGACCTACCTCCTCCAGACGTTCTTTTCTAACTTTGCAGTGATTTCTGTGCAAGATTTTGTTCTCTATATTTTAGTAATGTGATGTTGATATATTACTTATTTAAAATATGTTTTATTGGGCAGTTTGTAAAGTGCAATCAAGTATAAATTTTTTCTCATTTATAGTAGCAATAGTAATAGTTTATTTTCCGTAGGAGATGTACTGTTAAAGGAATAGAGCACATGAATAGCTTTTATTGTTCTAGTTCTAACAGCATGCGAGTCATTTAGTAGTAGTAAACTTTAGCTGTAGTAAAATCCAGGTTTCCAGGCTAAGCTACTTCTATTTATAGCTTTTGAAATGGGGCATAATATTAACTGTCTCACAAAAGCCATGCCAAGGTGAATAAGTTATATGGAAAGCTGAAAAAGCTTAAGCATAAAAGTACTATTTAAGTGTTAATTGTTATAAAAGTACATTTAATCTACTACTGTCTACTGTTACAGTCGCACATATGAATTTAAAGTTTTAATAATATAAAAACATGCAAATATAGAAATATAGAGTTTTGTGTACATTTCATTTACCATGCATAGGTGGAAACCCAAAGTTATAGGCATTTGTGTGTAATTGCCTTAAAAAATAACTCAGTGTATTGTTCTTGGAATGTATTTGGGTCTTAGGACTGTTTGAAATTTATATCTTAGGACACATTTATGGTCATAATTTAGTTTTTTGGCAGAATTTGCTTTTCCTACCAAAATTGAGTTTTGGTTAGAGACATCTTGACCCTTACAACTTACCACAATTTTCACAAAATATAAACCATAGCAATGTTCATCAAATCAGCCTCTTATACAGATAAGAAAGCCGAGCCCAGAAATAATGAAGTCACTTCCCCACTTCACGTAGCAGCTAGAATCAGTGCACAAAGGAGTGTGTGCATCTTAGTTAATTTATGGTTCAGAGGGAACTCTTGCATTGACATCAAAACTCTTCTTGGCGGTTGAGAGTTGATGCTGGACATAGAAAAGTCCATACTGAGGTATGGGGACTAGTTAAAACTGGGAGCCGCAGTACCTAGGGGACTTCAGGGTATCTCAGAGTCACTTGGCTCCTCTGGAAGAGCGACCATGTGGAGATTCTCTTTAGGGGGGCAGTTTGTATCCCAGTTCCAAACCAAGACGTATCATTCCTAGCCAGTCGTAAGTTCTGAATAGATGTGGATATGAATATCGGGTCAAGGTTTTAGAAGTGTAAAATTCATCGTTGTGACTCCAAAGCAGTTTCATTTAGACTGTGATAATATTTTACAAATCGTAAAAAATTTTACCTCTGTCTTTGTTTATAAAATATATGTGTGGCTGCTTCTTTGGTCTTTTTCCTTAATACTCCATTTTTCTAAACCAAGGTGGTGCTACCGTGCCATGGGGAGTGGAGCCTGCACAGGTAGAAGGCAGTAGGTATTTCAGAAAGCCGGTATTAGCATTTTCTTTCTAGTTTGCTTTTTCTATCCCCTGACTCCCCACATCAGTCTTACCTTTTAAGAGGTGCTTCTAGCCAATTGCAGTAATAAATGATTGAAAACTTAGGTTCCTTTTCAGCTCACTTTTGGGGCATCCTTCATGTAATAGGCTGGATGATACTTCTTTCTGTTTTCCCCACAGCCCTCCTCCACACACGGCTCCACAGTAGGCGCTTAATAAATATCTGCTAAATGAGGACAGATGAGTGAAAGCCAAATATAAGAGGTCCTTATATCACTCAAAAACAGAAAACTAGATCCCAGATTTAGAGTTCATTATATTGCCTTTTTTCAGGAACTCATTAGCTGTCAATCACAGAACCTGCTTAGTGACATAAACTTTCAAAGTCTCCCTCCCAACCTGTGAAGAAATCCTCTCCTACACATGGCTCACAGCTTGCGATGTGCCAAACTTCCATTCTGCTACTGATAAACCACTGCTTCCCAGAAAACCCTGGTCCCACTGCCTATCGCTTTAGTTGTTAGCATGTAGTTAAGGAAGAGCTGCTTTCTTACAGCTTGCCACCCTCTGGCTACAGTTGCATATTTTCCTTGAAATCGTTTTAAAACCAGCACCTCTTCCACTTGATAAACGTTCAGCTATTTGAAGTCATTTGAAATGTTTTTCAGATCCCTTATCATCCTGCCTGCAATATCTTGTCATACTCTAATATGTTACTATTTCTACTCTCCTATTTGTATCTTGCCTTTACGTAAACCTATTAAATAAGGATTTATGAATTCCAGTTGTAAAAGAAATACCACTATCAACACAGAAAACTTCCTTTCAGTATATTCTTTGATATGATTTACACAGGAAATTTCAAGGTTCCTAAATTCTTAGAAACTTTAATTATTCTTTCAGATGATTCCATATAGTGAAATGGACAGGACTGGAGAAAAATATCCCTTATCCTTGAATAACATTACTTGGTAGCTGAAATTATTCGTATGTGTCATAAACTGCACAGGACTCCATTTCTTTGCGTTGTGATTACAAGGTCATTCTTGCTCCAGACTGGAGCCCCCAGAGGGTAATGTGATGTGTCTCTTAGAGGCACCAACGATATTTTAGGCTCTCAAAAATGTTACATCAGTCAATCATCAAGGATGTTTTCTCTGACCCAGTTTACTTAAGTGATTTATATGGAACTTAAAAGTTTAGTGTCTAAAATTATTCCTGATACCGATTGTGTTTTTTAATTTGCTTTAGGTCCCATGGAACTCATTTAAGTTCGGAGCTTCCTTTGACTTAAAGGCCTAGTTACCATGATAATCTCTATGCGAATGTAACAAGGAAGGTGCTACAGCTCTTTGGGGCATGGAGAGAAATGTGCAGTGAACCATAGAGAAAACAGTAGGGTTAGGGTCGTACTTGAACTTTTGTTTCGAAAGGTGAAGCCTCTGGTAGTAATATCAGTGTGAATAAGGATTGCCATCATTGCTATCATTATCAAAACTACAGAATTTGGCCAGTGCTGTCTAAACACTCAGTTCTTCCTTTCTTATTCACTTAAGATCCTGAGAGGAGAAGTTCAATTTTGACATGAGAGGAAGGACAAGGTTTCCTGGTGTACTTTGTGAATGATAACATTTCCAGCAGACAAACTCCACTGGCCTCCCTCCAGCTAAGCCCTAAATTTGCATGGCCTGAGGTGGAAGTACAAATGGAGACCCACATGTTGCAAGTCTACATATTTAAAGTTATAAGTCTAGCTAACAAGCCGTTAAATTATATATGATCTGTCTCCTATCGTAAACAATGACAGCTTTGCAATGCCTGGGAAGGCCAGGTTCAGATTTGGAATTTTCTGTCACTTTCTAGTTTCATGCAAGAATTTAATTCCCCGCTGTTGGCCCATGGCCTACTCCTTTACTCTTTCTGTCCCGACTCCATCCAGCACCACAAGGGAACTCATATGTACCCGTGTGGGCACCTTGGCCTGCATGGCTTATCTCCGGCTACACCTGTCACCTCTGACAAAATGCTCCCTTAGTCGCCCTTGGGCTGAAGGCTGTGCACATGGGGAATGAGCTTCCCCTGAGGGTTAGGATGGACCTAAGGAAGATCCTTGGATGTGATGGCATTTACATAAGGAATCTGGGAATTCTGGGCACCCAGAGAAAGATCTATATAAAAGAATATGGGCTTTGGGTGTGCAAGACCCTGGGGCCTAGGGAGGGTCATGACTAGAGGAAGACCAGTGTCTATGGGCTGAGGACAGGGCCCCTTCTTGGCTGGGTCTAAGGGTGATCTGTTTATTTTTAAACACTTCTCCCAGAAATTGTTCCTGGGAAATATACAAATGCGTGAGATGAGGACAGAGTTGCCATTGTGGTGTCTGCAAAGAAAGATATTCCTATAACTCAGAAAGAAGTATGAGAGACAGAAATTCATGCGAAAGCCTGTGGACAGAGAGCGAGCTTATTTGGTTTTGGTCTTCTTTACTATTTAGCTTGATCAAAGGTTTCCCTTCATGAATAGAGATGTTAATAAGACTGTACGAGAACCTACCTATCATGGGTAGAAACATCGAGAATGAAACTCATAGTTGTTGTGTCCTTGTCGGATGTCATTGTTGCAGCTATTGGGGTCATAGAACTCGGCTGTCAGATGGTTTAAGAAGCAGGTGGCTATAATTAGTTCTTTAGATAAATGTTAACGTCATCATCCCTGTATATGGGAGAGCTAAGGAGAGCTTTTTTCCAATTCTCTTGTTGGCCCTTGAAAATGTCTTTGACTTCTTGTCACCAGATCGCAGCAGGTGCCGAAGTGCTGCAGATTCCACATTCAATACTGCAGTTTACCCCGGTAGAAATTCGTAGGGTACGCTGATCCGTGTCATTGCAGCTGCTTGTGTTTTATGTAACAATCCCTGTCAGATTTAATGTTGACTTAGATTTATGTTGTACTCTCTTTATATTTTGAAAATATCTTTTCTTCAAAGTGTTAACAGTCGTTTCTCAATTGGCTATATTAAATTTGAGATGACTTCTGTGTGTGCTTGGGAAATAGAACATGAGTTTAGATTTTGAAATTTTCATTTTTGGCAAGCGTAGAGCAGGATGTGGCCTAGTTTCAAATGTTTATTTGAAACAAAAATTTAACTGGAATTGAATACTGTGCTTTCTGGACAGGGTTCAGAAAATTTTTGACTGTGGTTATTTTTGCACCTAAAATATGTATTCCTACACTTCATCCAGAAATTATTTTTTAATATTTTAAAGGGATTACTATTGAGCTTTTCTTAAAGAGGAGACAAGAAAAGCATACAACAAGGTGTCTTCATTTTGACTGTATTTTCCATGTTATATATGAAAATATTCATGTAGTCAGAAAACTAATAGTTGGTACATCAATTTATTAAATATTAAGAAAACATGCTCTAAATCTCCCTTTTTACATAGTGTTAACAAACAATGTAAAGAGAAATCTTCAGTGAAAAATACAAGTAATGAATACCTGGAAAAAAACCGCTCTTGGGCTATTATTGGAAATGAAGTCTTTAGTAGAGAAAGACTATTTGTTTCCCCTAATTTTTATTATACCTTGACTCAGAAATAGCAATAAAAACAATGGCAGAATTCTCAAGTGCATACTAGATGCATGCAAGCGTGTGTTTGCATATATGCTGGACACTGTTCCAAGCATTTTTTGTGCTTCATCACATTTAATCTTCCCAATAACCCCAGTGAAACAGGTGCCATTTTTATGTCTACATCACAAATGAGGAAACTGAGGCACGGAGCACATAAATGATTTGCCCAAGGTCCCCCACAAGTATGTGGTGGAACTGATGTTTGAACCAGTCATTCTGATTTTCTTCAGTACATAAGATTGCCTTTGGAAGTTATAGAATTTACAAGGCATGAACTCAGTCGACACTGGAAACATTTTTACGTGAAGAAATAATGGAAGGAAGCATAGTAGTTCATTTTCCCATGAAATTCTGGGTTTATAAAAAACTGCCAGACTTCAAGGAGGGGCACTCGATTTTGGTCCCACTTTTGCCACTGACTGGCTGGGTGGCATTGATCAAGTAGCCTCACCCGCTCTGAGCTCCAGTTTCCTCATTTATAAAATATGGAGAGTAATATTGTTTCATTAAGTTGGTATGAGGATTAAATTAGATATTGTGTAATGTATTTCCTTCATAATAATTTTTAAAACATAGGCAGATATAAAAAATAATTCCTGCCCTTCTCCTCTCTCTGCCTCTCAGCCTCAGGTCTCAATGAGAAATGGGCGGATTGAGCCAGATGATGTCATCATTTCCTAGTGTCTCTGTAACCCTGTGGTTACTATAAAAATCACAGCTGCTTTTGAAGATCCATTATTTCATTGCAACTAATTTAATAATCAGTTATTTCATTAGAACACAATCTTGGATTTTGAAGACTGTATTTTAATACTTATTTTCATAGAACTGTAGAGCTGAGAAAGAACTTAAAAGGCTGTCTACATAATTCAAAGTTCTAGCACAGCTAGAAGTGTATCGGGGGTTTTACAGAATCTCCTGTGTTAGGAGATTTTAACACACTCAGTTCTGATGTGTTCGATATTTGCAACCGTGAATGTTCTTTTATCTTTTATCCAAACCCTCGTTACAAAACTTAAGTCTGTTCTTTACTTGAGAGGTATTTAGTGAAGCTGGGGCATGCCTGATTGAATTCAGCTAAGTCACTTTTCAATGCTTTCATCTTTGTACTAAGAAAAGCTATTTTTTATTCCTTTTGTCTTTTCTTTACCTTCCAGAGACGTTGTATTCATCATATGTGGAGTCACAAATGGATCAGTAAACATATAGCAATAAATGTATCTTCCTGTTTCTACATGGGTTTCATTTTTTAAAAATCTCAGCATGCTTATAATAGAATACCAATATAGTAATAATTCATGTATTTATTCACTAATCTTATCACTTTGGAGTTCTTTGTCATTATTTGTGCTCTGTATATGAGTTTGGACTTTTATCCCTAAAGCTAATCTGGTACCCAAACAACACAAAAAGACTGAGGGCATGTGCCTTTTTTTCCAGTTTTATTAAAAGTCAACAAACAGCAAACAATATGGCATTGTTATGATTTATTAGAAAAACAGTAGCTGAGCATGGACTCACATTTTTTGTTACTCTTCCCACGAGGATATCCTATATCCTGCCTGAAAAGTGATGTTGTCAGGATCAGAGAAGCGGCATATTTTTCAAATTTCATTCAGTAAGTTTTGATGTGATACAGTGTAGGTGATAGCAAGTGCTATTAGCAATATTCCTAGGAACTGGTTTGTGTATATATTAACCATGGCCTGTGCTCAAATGGAAGAGATTGAGTATGATATGGGTATCTAGACATAAATCAACACTGCTTGTTGGAGTGTTTTCAATGATAAATATCTGTATTTGATAGGGCATAGCACTTTTTTTTGCTTATTTATCAAGAATCAATATAAGAATATTTGAAAATTCCTACTTAAGTATAACAAAAATATATTTTGTTGATACTAGATATTCAAACTAAGATTATGTCACTTAAACAAATACCTGAAATACATTAAATATACCCCTCGCTGATCCTGTGCATCTCCATGGCCACAATGAAGGTCCAGGGTGTCCAATGACTGAACTTCACGTAACACCGAGTGTCCCCACCGTGATGGGTGCGGGCCCTTCTAAAGAACTGCTCAGCGTTTGGAAAGCTGTGCTGATAGAATGTGCCTATGTCTGCTGCAGTTGGAAGAAAAAAATTGATTATGTGCTATACCAAGAGGGTGTATCATTTAAGAAAATTATTTTTATCGGAGAGGTGCAATTACATGAGTCCAAAGAACAAATATATTTACAAGCACTAGGATTTAAAATGTATGTCATGACCATGACATAAAGTGTGGCTGAACATCAGCTAAGGAATACTATTTCAGTCTTTTCAGTTTGTATTAGGGAATTCTGCAGTGAAGCCACAGGACGAGGATTTTATTGTGCTGCTGTTCCATACATTTATTCCTTTGAGTATATGTTAACTGTGAGCTATAAATTCCTTGCCTTTGCAGATAGCTTGTGTAACTCTAAAGATGAAATGCAAAGTCAGCACGATGGCCTTGTTGTTGTTGTTTTAAAGGAATGATTCCACCTCAAAGTGTGATTGATTTTCCTCTTCCAAAGTACTGGTTTTTATATTTACATATATACTTTAATGTGCATGTGTACCTTATTAAGTTTTTATATCTATCCACACAGTAGAGTGTTGAAACATGATTTCCCTAATTAAGCAGTGCTACACACTTTGGTAACGTTGTTGCCCTGCAGTTCTGCAATGTGTATCATTTTTGTGAGAACTCTCTTCCTGTTCCCCATAGGCATGTCTGTTTATTGAAGAGAAGGATGGAAGAAAAAAAGGGGAGAGGAGAGAAAAATGGGCTTGTCTTGAGATAGAACAGTGTGGATCATGAATACAAATTCATAATCTCTACTCTCTCTGACAAGCTTTGCTAAACTCACATATATTTCCCTATCTTTCTCATTGGATATAGAATTGGACTACAATATTCTTCTAAAGGTTTTGAATACATAAATAGATTAAGGCTAAATGGCCTCTCTACTATCTTATTTGGAGGTATAGTTGACCGAGACATAGCAGTCTTTGGCCTTATAGATGAGAACTGGAAAGCAGTTTGGTTTAGTCATCTTTACCTACATCTTTTTCAGGCAAGTGCTTGGTACTTGCTGCAGCCTTCACTTTAAGACCACATTTGATGCAGCCATGTTGAAACTGTAACTTGTTAGCATACAGAGGAAACGTAGCCTCTGTGGCTAAGTATTAGGATCCTTCAAAGAGTTAAGGGTTCTTAAAGTAGAGCATAATCTACCAGTTACCCAAAAGACCCCATGGAGAGACTCTCTGCAGGTAAGCTTTTTTCTAGCAACATTCCAGTTGCCTCTATAGCTTTTCCATCGTGGGTCTGGGCTGTGTGTTTCCTGTAATGTAATCACTGTACCTAATCTTTCCCCAGCCACAAGGCTGCTCTCCACAACCCCGACAGTCACACTGTTGAACCTGCCATCAACTAAGAAACAAGCCCTATGTGAGTCTAAAGACTACAATCAGGTCAATGCAAGGAGACCCCAGATTCAGTGATTTTGAATAAGACAGCAATAGAAAAACAGAAGTATTTTCCTGGTCTCTGTTAAGAAAAAAGGAGTATTTTGATCCTAGGATATCTGGGCTAATTTAGGGTTCTTAGAGAAAGTTGGTGTGAGCTCAAGGCAATAAACTACATTCATAAAGAGTTTCATCTCCTTTATGTCTGTACTTTGTTTCAGATCAGTTCTTTTGTTTTACTTATAATTTCCTTGATAATACTAGGCCCTTTGGATCAGAGAAAACTTAGTTCAGGAAAAAAGAAAAAATTGGATAACCTCATCATTTAGATTAACAGTTTAAATGAGTTACTACAACGTGTCCGTTTAAATTTCACCACCGTTTGGAGGCAGAGAGTAAACATGGATTTTTCATGGGTGAAATTTCACTGGTATGGGAGTAATTGATTTAGGTTTAGGGAACACAGCTTCCTGTCCAGATGAATTAATCACTGATGGAAAACAGTCCTGCAGGGTGCTCATCCAAGCTTACATTGTTCAGTTAGACTTGGCTGCTTTTTATCAGGGAGATTGAAGGCCACGCTGATGGTGATGGACTCGGGGATCTGTCTCAGGACCTGCCTCTCACAGACCTCAAGAGCCCACTGAATATGAGATGATTGCAGACTTCTCTCCAGCCAGGAATATGCAAGAGGGAAATCTGGGCCTTAAGACAGAAGACGAAGGGACAAAAGAAGGAAAATGAGACACAGACGGAAGAAGCACTGGCTGGTGCTCTGTACTGAGCTTCTGAGAAAAAGGAACTTGGTGTCAAAGTACTCAAGTACTTGTGTAGTCTGCTCAGAGTTATTCCTGTTTAACTTCACTAAATAGTAAATGGAAATTTGTGGCTCTATTTCCAATGATAGGTGATTTTTAAATTAAACTTGTTTGTTTAAAGTTCCAATGTCAGAATTCTAATTAGATATTTTTTGAAGGAAAATATTTGAATTTAGATGGATCCCATTGACCTTACGTCGCTGCCATCTCTGTGCTGGTCGCCATGTCACTATCGGAAAGCAGGTAATCTTGGAAAATGCGTGAGACTAGGGCCTTGCACAGAATAGTTGTGACCGTTTCTTTCACAAAAATATATGGATTAAAGAGGTAAAAGGAAAACAAAACAAAATTAAGAAGCAATGGAAGAAAATGTGTGAGAATAATGATGTTCTCTTGGGATAGGGAAGAACATTCTAAGCATAAAAGTAAAGGAAATGTTAGGGGCAAAATTTCAAGTAAATTTGATTATCTAAAAAGTTGAAACTACTTTTTGTGATAAAATACTATAAATGACATCCTGAAATAAGATATTTGCAATATATATCATAGTTTCAAAGTTAATAAATGTAATATATGGAGTACTTTTAAATCGCAAAGATGTAGCTACCCCAATAAGGGCAAGAGTAGGAGAGAGGAGGGGATGGCCTGAAGAAACTACTCATAAAAGCCAAAATAAAAATGATGTTTTCAAATGGGGAAACAAAGAATTGCTAATAAAAACAAGTTTGTGAGATCATTGTTACCTGTAAAATAAGAAAGATCAAGACATGTTAGAGCAAGATGCTGATTGAATGGTGCTGAGTCCAATGCAGCAACTTGAGGGAGGATGAGCAGTTTTCCAAAATCAGTTTAGAGATATTCACATTTTTAAACCTAAGAATCCAAAATCCAGGAAGCCTACTTATGAAAATAATCAGAAATGTACGTGAATATTGATATAAAAATATTTCAGTAAAAAAACTAGTATCAACATTAATTTCAACAGCAGGGGAAAGCTTAAATATTGGTGCATTCAAACAGGAAATTTTAAGCAATTGTTAAAAATAATAATTTAAAAAACTATTTAATGACATGAAAAATGTTCCTGTTGTAATTAAATGTGAAAACAGAACAAAAATCTATGTTGATTATATGATGCCAATTTTATTTTTAAATATACAAACACACACGTACATGTATATATTGTAATCTATGTATTTATATGTACAGATTATAAAGTAAAATAGGCAGGAAATATAAATAATGGATAACTCCTAAAAAGTGAGCCATGTGGATCAATAGTCTCTCTAATTTTCAAATTTGATAAAATGCACACATGTATATTACTGTTGTAATAAAAAAGTAAAGAAAAGCGTTAGAAAAATAAGAAACTATTTTATTAACATCTTTAGTAGGGGTATAAAGAAATTACTTAAATCTACATTCTAATTTTTATCTCTCTTTAAATTTCTCACACTTGTACTTTTTATTTTTACCTTTTTATTACTATTTTTTTTTTTTTTGTATGAGGAAGACTGTCCCTGAGCTAACATCTCTGCCCATCTTCCTCTGTTTTGTATGTGGGATGCCACCACAGCATGGCTTGATGAACGGTGTGTAGGTCTGTGCCCAGGATCTGAACCTGCAAATTCTGGGCCTCCAAAGCAGAGTGCAGAAACTTAACCACAACGTCACTGGGCCAGCCACTGTAATTTTTATTTTTTGAGTGCATTTAAAGATATTAACCTTCATGATGTTTCAGTTAGTATGTATATAATATGACTTTATCTTCCAGGTCAATGCTATCAATTTTAGGAAGCTAATGTATAGGAATCCTGTGAATATTTCTTTTGAATAATAAGATTTTAAGAAGTAGTTTCCATTAAGCTCTAAAATAACCACTTCTTTTATTCCATCGTTTGCTCACTCATGTTGAGTTCTATATGTTAGAAAGTTTAGTTTTCTTCCTGTCCAGTGGTAATTAGGGTAATACACACTCTCCAGTGCACAGGATATTAGTTGGCATAGTGAAGATTAATTCCCAATTTCAAATTGGAGTTATATATGGCCATTGGAAACCTCAGGCAATGGTACCTAGCATAGCCTCTTGTTCCTTAGCAGCCATCTTTCTAAATAACTGAATTATGTTACAATGGCATCTAGAGAATGAACTCGATGACATGAGAGCAAGTACCTGCTTAAATTTTGGATCCTAAGCACATCCTTTGCCTCTCCCAGCCAGGCAGATCATCTTGGCCAACAGGCAGTCTCCCCCAGATGATTCAAGGACTGATCTATCCTATGACTGATCTGTTCCATGGCTATACTAGATGGATCTCTACTGATCTGCTCTATGACTATACT